>NW_006409348.1:48649-51325 GCF_000296735.1 Chrysochloris asiatica | reverse complement strand
TACATGGCACATGAGTCCAACATTTGTATATTTAAATGGCTAGCTACAAGGTTGATGAGTCCAACATGTTCATTAACAGAGAGCTGGCTACATGGCAGAAGAATCCAACATGTCCATATACTGAGACTCAGCTACATGGTAGATGAATCCAATATGTGTATTTAGAGGGCTAGCTACATAGCAGATAAGTCCAATATCTTCTTATACAGAGAGCTACATACATAGCAGATCTGTCCAACATAATCATGTACAGATAGCTAGCTACATGGCAGGGAGTCCAAAATGTCCATATTCAGAGAGCTAGCTACATGGCAAAGTACTGAAACATTTCCATATGTAGAGTTCTAGCTACATGGCAGATGAGTCCAATGTGTCCTTATACAGTGAGCCAGCTACATGACAGAGTAGTGCAACAATTCCATATACAGAGTTCTAGCTACATGGCAGAGTAGTGCAACATTGCCATATGTACAGTTTTAGCTACATGGCAGATGAGTCCAACGTGTTCATATACAGAGAGATAGCTACATGGCAGAGTAGTGCAACATTCCCATATACAGAGATCTAGCTACATGGCAGATGAGTCCAATGATTGCATATACTAAGAGGTAGCAGAATGGCAGAGTATTCCAACATTTCCATATACACAGGACTAGCTGTATGGCAGATGAGTCCAACATGTACATATACGGAGAGTTAGCTTCAAGGCAGATGAGTCCTATATCTTCATATACAGAGAGCTACCTATCTGGCAGATCAGTCCAACATATCCATAGTACAGAGAGCTAGCTACAAGGCAGACAAATCCAATATGTCCAAATTCAGAGAGGTAGCTACATGGCAGTGTAGTGCAACATTTCCATATACAGAGTTCTAGTTATATGGTAGATGAGTCCACCATGTCCATATACTGAGAACTAGCTGCATAGCAGAGTAATCCAACATGTCCATGTACAGAATAGAAGCTACATGGCAGATGAATCCAACATGTCCATATACTAGGAGTTAGCTATATGGCAGATAAGTCCAACATGTGTATTGAGTTAGCTATATGGCAGATAAGTCCAACATGTGTATTCTTAGAGGGCTTGTTACAAAGCCGTTGAGTCCAACATTTTCATACATAGAGAGCTGGCTTCATGGCTGAGGAGTCCAACATGTCTATATACTGAGAGTTAGCTAAATGGCAGACAAGGGCAATACAATCATATTCAGAGAGCTATCTACATGGCAGATCACTCCAACATATCCACGCACAGAGAGTTAACTACATGGCAGACGACTCCAACATGTCCATATACAGAGAACTAGCTCCTTGGTAGTGTAGTGCAATACATGGCAGATAAGTCCAACGTGTCCATATACTGATATCGAGCTACATGGCAGAATATTCCAACATGTCCATATACAGAGTACTAGCTACAAGGCAGATGAGTCCAACATGTGTATATATAGAGGACTAGCTACAAGGCAGATGAGTTCAACATGTTCATACAGTGAGAGCTGGCTACATGGCTGATGAGCCCAACATGTCCATATACAGAGAGCTATCTAAATGACAGACAAGTCCAATATGTTCATATGCAGAGAGCTACCTACATGGCAGATCAGTCCAACATATCCAGGCACAGAGAGAAAGCTACATGGCAGATGAGTCCAAAATTTCCATATTGAAAGAACTAGCTACATGAAAGAGTAGTCTAACATTTTCATATACAGAGTTCTAGCTACAAAGCAGATGAGTCCAACATGTCCATATACTGAGAGTTAATTACATTGCAGATGAGTCCAACATGCGTTTATATAGAGGAGTAGCTACAAAGCAGATTAGTCCAATATGTTCATACAGAGAGACCTGGCTGCATGGCTGATTACTGCAACATGTGTATATATAGATGACTAGTTACAAGACAGATGAGTCAAACATGTTTATACAGAGAAAGCTGGCTGCATGGCTGATGAGTCCAACATGTTCATATACAGAGAGCTAACTACATGGTAGACAAGTCCAATATGTTCGTAAACAGAGAACGACCTTCATGGCAGATCAGTCCAACATATATATCCATGCAGAGAGAGCTAGCTATATGGCAGACAAGTCCAAATGACCATATACAGAGAGATACCTGCATGGCCAAGTAGTGCAACATGTTTATACACAGAATACTATCTACATGGCAGATGAGTCCAACATGCCATATACTGAAAGTTAGCTAGAAGGCAGATGAGTCCAACATGTGTATATTCAGAGGACTAGCTAGAAGGCAGATGAGTCCAACATGTTCATATGAAGAGAGCTGGGTACATGGCTGATGAGTCCCACATGTCCGTATACAGAGAGTTAGCAACAGGGCAGAAAAGTCCAATATGTTCATATACAGAGAGCAACTTACATGGCAGATCAGTACAATAAATCCATGCACAGAGAGTTAGCTACATAGTAGACGAGTCCAAAATGTCATATACAGAGAGTGAGCTACATTGCAGAATAGTGCAAAATTTCCATATACAGAGTTCTAGCTTCATGGCAGATGAGTCCAACGTGGCCATATATTGAAAGCAGGCTACACGGCAGAGTTATAAAACATGTCCATATACAGAGTACTAGCTACATGGCAGATGAGTCCAACATGTCCATATACTGTGAGTTAGCTATGTGGCAGATGAGTCCAACAT
>NW_006409348.1:47169-48364 GCF_000296735.1 Chrysochloris asiatica | reverse complement strand
AGCTACATGGCAGAGTAGTGCAACATTTCCATATACAGAGTTCTAGCTACATGGCAGATGAGTCCAACGTGTCCATATACTCACAGCAGGCTACACAGCAGAGGAGTCAAACATGTCCATATACAGAGTACTAGCTACATGGCAGATGAGTCCAATACCTTCCGATACAGAGAGTTAGCTTCATGGCAGATAAGACCAAAATGTGTATATTTAGAGAGCTCGTAACAAGGCAGATGAATCCAGCATGTTCATATACAGTCATCTGGCTACATGGCTGATGAGTCCAACATGACGATATATGGAGAGATAGCTACATGGCAGACAAGTCCAATATGTTAATGTACAGAGAGCTACCTACATGGCAGATCAGTCCAACATACCCATGTACACTGAAATAGCTACATGGCAGAGTACTACAACATTTCCATATACAGAATTCTTGCTCCATGGCAGATGAGTCCAACATGTCCATATAGAGAGAGCTAGCTACATGGCAGAGTAGTGCAACATTTCAATAAACAGAGTTCTAGCTGCATGTCAGAGGAGTCCAATGTGTCCATATACTGAGATCTAGCTACATGGCAGCGTAGTCCAACATGTCCATATACAGAGTACTAGCTACATGACAGATGAGTCCAACATGTCCATATACTGAGATTTAGCTACATGGCAGAGGAGTCCAACATGTGTATATTCAGAGGACTAGCTACAAGGCAGATAAGTTCAGCGTGTTCAAAGAGAGAGAGTGGGCTACATGGCTGATGAGTCCAACATGTGTATATACAGAGGACTAGCTAGAAGGCAGATGAGTACAGCATGATCATATGGAGAGAGCTGGCTACATGGCTGATGAATCTCACATGCCCGTATACAGAGAGTTAACTACGTGGCAGAAAAGTCCAATATGTTCATATACAGAGAGCTACTTATATGGCAGATCAGTACAATATCAATGCACAGAAAGCTAGCTACATGGCAGATGAGTCCAACATATTCATATACGAAGAGTTAGCTACTTGGCAGACGAGTCCAACATGAGTATATTTACAGAGCTAGCTACATGGCAGATGAGTCCAACATGTTCACACACAAAGAGCTTTCTGCATGGCTAATGAGTCCAACATGTCCGTATACACAGAGCTAGCTACATTGCAGAATAGTCCAACATGTCCGTATACAGAACACTATCTCCATG
>NW_006409348.1:46164-47069 GCF_000296735.1 Chrysochloris asiatica | reverse complement strand
AGCTACAAGGCAGATGCATCCAACATGTTCATATGGAGAGAGCTGGATACATGGTGGATGAGTCCCACATGTCCGTATAGAAAGAGTTAGGTACATGGCAGAAAAGTCCAATATGTTCATATACAGAGAGCTACTTACATGGCAGATCAGTACCACATATCCATGCACAGAGAGCTACTTACATGGCAGATCAGTACCACATATCCATGCACAGAGAGCTAGCTACATGGCAGATGAGTGCAACTTGTCCATATACAGAAAGCATGCTACACGGCAGAGTAGTCAAACATGTCCATATACAGAGTACTAGCTACATGGCAGATGAGTCCAACATGTGTATATTTAGAGAGCTAGCTACATGGCAGATAATTCCAATATCTTCATACATAGAAACCTGGCTACATGGCTGATTAGTCCAACATGTGTATATATAGATAACTAGTTATAAGGCAGATGAATCCAACATGTTCATACAGAGAGAGCAGGCTGCATGGTTGAAGAGTCCAACATGTCCATATACATAGAGCTAGCAACATGGCAGAAAAGTCCAATATCTTCATATACAGAGAGCTATCTACTTAGCAGATCAGTCCAACATATCCATTTACAGAGAGCTAGGTACATGGCTGACAAATCCAAAATGTCCATATCTAGATAGTTAGTTAGATCACAGAGTAGTGCAACATTTCCATATGCAGGGTTCTAGCTACATGAATGATGAGTCCAACATGTCCATATACTGTGAGTCAGCTACATGGCAGTGTAGTGCAACATTTTAATATACAGAGTTGTAACTACATGGCAGATTAGTCTAACATACCTATATACTTGGAGTTAGCTACGTAGCAGATGAATCTAACATGTGTATATATAGAGGGCTAGCTACATGGCAGAGAACTCCAATA
>NW_006409348.1:22758-23570 GCF_000296735.1 Chrysochloris asiatica | reverse complement strand
CAGATGAGTCCAATATGTCCATATACACAGAGCTAGCAAAACCGCAGAGTAGTGCGACATTTCCATATAGAGAATTGTAGATCCATAGTAGATGAGTCCAAAGTGTCCATATACTGACAGCTAGCTACATGGCAAATGAGTCCAACATGTCCATATACTGAGATTTAGCTTCATGGCAGATGAGTCCAACATGTCCATATACTGAGATTTAGCTACATGGCAGATGAATCCAACATGTGTTTATATACAGGACAAGCGACAAGGCAGATGAGTCCAACATGTTCATGCAGAGAGAGCTCGCAACATGACTGATGAGATCAAAATATCCATATACATAGATCTAGCTACATGGCAGACAAATCCAACATGTTCATATACAGAGAGCTACCTACATGGCATATCAGTCCAACATATCCATGCACAGAGAGCTAGCTACATAGCAAACGAGTCCAAAATGTCCATATATACAGAGCTAGCAAAACGGCAGAGGAGTGTCACATTTCCATATACAGACTTCTGACTCCACGACAGATGTTTCCAATGTGTCAATATACTGATAGCTAGCTATATGGCTGAGAAATCATACATGTCCATATACAGAGTACTAGCTACATAGCAGATGAGTCCAACATGTCCATATACTGAGATTTAGCTACATGACAGATGCATCCAACATGTGTATATATAGTGGAATATCTACAAGGCAGATGAGTCCAACATGTTCGTGCAGAAAAAGCAGGCTACACGGCGGATTAGTCCAACATATCCATATAGAGAGATCTAGCTACATGGCAGACAAGTCCAACATGTCC
>NW_006409348.1:17975-20279 GCF_000296735.1 Chrysochloris asiatica | reverse complement strand
GAGAGCGAGCTACATGGCAGAGTAGTGCAACATTTCCATATACAGAGTTCTAGCTACATGGCAGATGTGTCCAGCATGTCCATATACCGAGTGTTAGCTTCATAGCACAGTATTCCAACATATCCATATACGGAGTCCAATGTGTCCATATACTGAGAGTTTTCTACATGGCAATTGAGGCCAACATGTGAATATTTAGATGGCTAGCTATAAGGCAGTTGAGTTACACATGTTCATACAGAGAGAGCTGGCTTCATAGCTCCTGAGTCCAACATATCCATAAACAGAAAGCGAGCTATATGTCAGAGTAGTCCAACATATCCATATACAGAGTATTAACTACATGGCAGATGATTCCAACCTGTCCATGTACTGAGAGTTGGCTACATGGCAGATAAGTCGATCATGTGTATATTGAGAGGGTTAGCTACAAGGCAGATGAGTTCTACATGTTAATACAGATTGAGATGGTTACATGGCAGATGAGTACAACGTTTCCATATACTGAGAAGAAGCTACATGGCAGTGTAGTGCAACATTTCCATATTCAGAGTTCTAGCTACATGTCAGATGAGTCCAACGTGTATATACTGAGAGCTAGCTACATGACAGAGTATTCCAGCATGACCATATACAGGGTACTAGCAACATGGCAGATAAGCCCAACATGTCCTTATACTGAGCGTTAGCTACAAGGCAGATGAGTCCAACTTGTGTATTTTTAGAGGGCTAGCTACAAGTCAGATGAGTTCAAAATGTTCATACAGAGAGAGCTGGCTCCATGGCTGATCAGTCCAATATGTCCATATAGACAGAGCTAGCTACAAGGCAGAGTAGTCCAACATGTCCATATACAGAGGACTAGCTACATGGCAGATGATTCCAACATGCTCATATACTGAGAGTTAGCTACATGTTAGATGAGTCCATCATGTGTATATTTAAAGGGCTAGCTACAAGGCAGATGAGTTCAACATGTTCATACAGAGAGAGCTGACTATATGGCAGATGAGTCCAATGTGGCCATACACTGAAAGCTAGCTAATTGGCAGATGAGTCCAACATATCCTTATACAGAATACTAGCTGCATGGCAAATGAGTCCAAAAGGTCCATATGCTGAAAGTTAGCTACATGTCAGATGAGTCCAACATGTTTATATATAGAGGACTAGCTACAAGCAAATGAATTCAACCTGTGTATCTTTAGAAGGCTAGTTACAAGTCAGATGAGTTCAACAAGTTCATACAGAGAGAGCTGGCTACATGGATGATGAGTACAATATGTCCATATACAAAGAGCTACCTTCATGGCAGACAAGTCCAATATGTTGATATATTGAGATCTACCTACATGGCAGATCAGTCCAACATATCCATGCACAGAGACCTAGCTACATGACAGATGAGTCCATAATGTTCATATACAGAGAGCTAGTTACATGGCAGAGTAATACAGCATTTCCATATGCAGAGTTCTAGCTACATGGCAGATGAGTCCAACGTGTCCATATACTGAGAGCTAGCTACAATGCGGAGTAGTACAACATTTCCATATTCAGAGTTCTAGCTACATGGCAGATGAGTCCAATGTGTCCATATACTAAGATTTAGTTACATGGCTGATGAGTCCAACATGTGTATATATAGTGGATTAGCTACAAGGCAGATGAGTTCAACATGTTCATACAGAGAAAGCTGGCTACATGGCAGATGAGTCCAACGTGTCCACATACTGAGAGATAGCTACATGGCAGAGTAGTCCAACATGTCCATATACAGAGAGATAGCTATATAGCAGACAAGTCCAATATGTTTATATACAGAGCACTCCCTGCTTAGCATATATGTCGAACATTTCCATGAACAGAGAGCTAGCTACATGTCAGATGAGTTCAAAATGTCCATATACACAGCGCTAGGTACATGGCAGATGAGTCCAAAATGTCCATATACAGAACGCTAGGTATGTGGCAGAGTAGTGCAACATTTCCATATCCAAAGATTTAGCTACATGTCAATGAGTCCAACATGACCATATACAGAGTACTAGCTACATGGCAGATGAGTCCAACATGTCCATATACTGAGAGTTTGCTACATGGCAATTGAGTGAAAGATGTGTATATTTAGAGGGCTCAATGGAGAAAAGATTGAAGTTGTCAAGGACTTCATTCTTCTTGGATCAACTATCAACACTCGCGAAAATAGCAGTCAAGAGAACGGACGATGTATTGCACTGGACAAATCTGTTGCACAGGAACTTTTTAAAGTATTGAAGAGCAGAGATGTCAGCTTGAGGACTA
>NW_006409348.1:14841-17322 GCF_000296735.1 Chrysochloris asiatica | reverse complement strand
GCTACATGGCATATGAGTCCATGATGTGTATATATAGATGGTTAGCTACAAGGCAGATGAGTTCTACATGTTTATACAGAGAGAGATGGTTAGATGGCAGATGAGTCCAACATGCCCATAACCTTAGAACTAGCTACATGGCACAGTAGTCCAACTTGTCCATATACAGGCTACTAGCTACATGGCAGATGGTTACAACATGTCCATATACTGAGAGTTAGATACATGGCAGATGAGTACAACATGTGTATATATAGAGGACTAGCTACAAAGCAAATGAGTACAACATGTTCATACAGAGAGATCTGGCTACATGGCTGATGAGTCTAACATGTCCATATACAGAGAGACAGCTAAATGGTAGACAAGTCCAATATGTTCCTATACAGAGAGCTACCTACATGGCAGTACAGTCCAACATATGACTGCACAGAGAGCAAGCTACATGTCAGACGATTCCAAAATGTCCATATAAAGAGAGCTAGCTACATGGCAGAGTAGTGCAACATTTCCATATACAGAGTAATAGTGACATGGCAGATGAGTGCAATGTGTCCATATATTGAGAGCTAGCTACATGGCAGAGTAGTCAAACATTTCAATATACAGAGTACTAACTACATGGCAGATGAGTCCATTGTGTCCATATACTGAGAGCTAGCTGCATGGCAGAGTAGTCCAACATGTCCATATACAGAGTAGTAGCTACATGGCAGACAATTCCAACGATAGGTGGCTACATGGCAGATAAGTCTAACATGTGTATACATAGAGGACTAGATTCAAAGTAGTTGAGTCCAACATGTTCATACACAGGGAGCTGGCTACATGGCTGATGAGTTCAACAAGTCAATATACAGAGAGCTAGCTACATGGCTGACAAGTCTAATATGTTCATGTAGAGAGCGCTACCTACATGGCAGTACAGTCCATCATATCGATTCACAGAGACCTACCTACATGGCAGACGAGTCCAAAATGCTGATATACAGATAGCTAGCTACATGGCAATATAGACCAATATTTCCATATACAGAGTACTAGCTACATGGCAGATGAGTCCAACGTGTCCATATACTGAGTGGTAGTTACATGGCAGAGTAGTCCAACATGTCCATATAAAGAGTAGTAGCTGCATAGCAGATGAGTCCAACCTGTCCATATACTGAGAGGTAGCTTCATGGCAGATAAATCTAACATGTGTATACATAGAGGACTAGATTCAAAGCAGATGATTCCAACATGTTCATACACTGAGAGCTGGCTACATGGTTGATGAGTCCAACATGTCCCTATAAAGAGAGCTAGCTACATGGCAGACGAGTCTGAAATGTCCATTTTCAGAGAGCTAGCTACATGGCAGAGTAGTGGAACATTTCCACATACAGACTTCCAGCTACAATGCAGAGGAGTCCAACATGAACATGTATTGAGAATTTTCTACATGGCAGATGAATCCAACATGTGTATATTTAAAGGGCTAGCTACAAGGAAATGAGTTCAACATGTTCATACAGAAAGAGTTGGCTACTTGGCTCACGAGTCCAACATGTCCATACAAATAGAGCTAACTATATGGCGTAGTAGTGCAACATTTCCATATTCAGAGTTCTAGCTACAAGGCAGGTGAGTGCAACATGTCCATATACTGAGAGTTAGCCATGTGGCAGAGTCGTCTAGTATTTCAATATACAGAGTTCTAGCCACATGGAAGATGAGTCCAACCTGTCCATATACTTAGAGCAAGCAACATGGTAAAGTAGTTCAACATATCCATATACAGAGCACTCGCAACATGGCAGATGAGTCCAACATTTTCATATACTGAGAGTTAGCTACATGGCAGATGAGTTCAAGATGTGTATATATAGAGGGCTGGATACAAGCCAGATGAGTCCAAGATGTTCATACAGAGAGAGCTGGTTACACGGCTGACGAGTGCAACATGTCCATATATAGAGAGCTAGCTACATGGATACGAGTCCAAAATGTCCATATACACAGAGCTAGCTACATGGCAGAGTAGAGAACATTTCCATGTACAGAGTTCTAGCTACAAGGTAGATTAGTCCAATGTGTTCATATACTGAGATGTAGCTACATGGCAGAGTAGTCCAAAATATCCATATACAGAGTAATAGCTACATGGCAGATGAGTACAACCTGTCCATATACTGAGAGGCAGCTACATGGCAGATAAGTATAACACCTGTATACATAGAGGACAAGATTCAAAGCAGATGAGTCTATCATGTTCATACACAGAGAGCTGGCTACATGACTGATGAGTCCAACATGTCAATATACATAGAGCTAGCTAAATGGCAGACAATTCCAATATATTCATATACAGAGAGCTACCTAAATGGTAGATCATTACAACATATCCATGCACAGAGACCTAAATACATGGCAGAAGAGTTCAAAATATCCATATACAGATAGCTAACTACATGGCAGAGTAGTGAAATATTTCCACGT
>NW_006409348.1:11851-13716 GCF_000296735.1 Chrysochloris asiatica | reverse complement strand
AGAGAGGACTAGCTACAATGCAGATGAGTCCATTATGTTCATACACCGAGAGCTGGCTACTTGGCTGATGAGTCCAACATGCCCATATACAGAGAGCTAGCTACATGGAGACGAGTCCAAAATGTCCATATACAGAGAGCTAGCTACATGGCAGAGGATTGAACATTTCCATGTACAGAGTTCTCACTACATGGTAGATTAGTCCAACGTGTCCATATACTGAGAGCTAGCTACATGGAAGAATAGTCCAACATGTCCATATACAGAGTACTAGCTACATGGCAGATGATTCTAACATGGCTATATACTGAGAGTTAGCTACATGGCAGATGAGTCAAACATGTGAATAAATATAAGATTAGCTACAAGGAGGATGAGTCCAACATGGTCATACACAGAGAGCTCGCAATATGGCTGATGATTCCCACATGTCCATGTACAGAGTGCTAGCTACATGGCAGACAATCCAATATGTTCATATACAGAGAGTTACATTCATTACAGATTATTCCTTCATGTCCATACACAGAGTGCAAGCAATATGGAAGACGATTCAAAATGTCCATATACAGACAGTTGGCTACATGGCAGAGTAGTGCAACAATTCCATATACAGAGTTCTAGCTTCATGGCAGATGAGTCCTACATTTCCATATTCTGAGAGTTATCTACATGGCAGATGAGTCCGACATGTGTATATATAGAGGATTAGCTACAAGGCAGATGAATCCAACATGTTCATACAGAGAGAGATGCCTACAGACTGATGACTCTAACATGTCCATATACAGAGAGCTATCTACATGATAGAAAATTCCAATATGTTCATATACAGAGATCTACCTACATTGCAGATCAGTCCAACATATCCATGAACAGAGAAGTACTACATGGCCGACGAGTCCAAAATACAGAGAGCTAGCTACAAGGCAGAGTAGTGCAACATTTCCATATGCAAAGTTCTAACTACAAGGCAAATGAGTCCAACATGTCCATATACTGAGAGCTAGCTAAATTGCAGAGTAATCCAATGTGTCCATATATAGAGAACTAGCTACATGGTAGATGAGTCCAACAAGACCATATACTAGGAGTTACCTACATGACACATGAGTCCAACATGTGTATATATAGAGGGCTACCTACAAGGCAGATGAGTCCAACATGTTCATACACAGATAGCTGGCTACATGGCTGATGATTCCAACAAGACTATATGCAGAGAGCTAGCTACATGGCAGACAAGTCTAATATGTTCATATAGAGAGAGCTACCTACATGGCAGATCTTTTCAATATATTCATGCACAGAGAGCTAGTGACATGGCTTTGGAGTCCAAAATGTCCACATACAGAGAGCTAGCTATGACAAAGTAGTTCAACATTTCCATATACAGAGTTCTAGATAAATGGAAGATGAGTCCAATGTGTCCATATACTGAGAGCTAGCTACATGACAGAGTAGCCCAACATGTCCACATGCAGAATACTATCTACATGGCACATGATTCCAACATGTCCATATACTGAGAGTTAACTACATGGCATATGAGTCCCACATGTGTATATAAATAGGGCTACCTACAAGGCAGATGAATCCAACCTGTTCATACTGAGAGAGCTGCATACATGGCTGAAGAGTCCAACATGTCTACATACTGAGAGCTAGCTACATGTCAGAGAAGGCCAATATGTTCATATACGGAGAGCTACCTACATGGCAGATTAGTCCGACTTATCCATGCACCGAGAGCTAGCTACATGTCAAACGAGTCCAAAATCAACATATACAGAGAGCTAGCTACATGGCAGAATAGTGCAACATTTCCATATACTGAGTACTACTTACATGGCAGATGAGTCCAA
>NW_006409348.1:11033-11595 GCF_000296735.1 Chrysochloris asiatica | reverse complement strand
TATACTGAGAGTTAGCTACATGGCAGAGGAGTCAAACATGTGTATATATAGAAGACTAGCTACAAGGCAGATGAGTCCAACGTGTTCATACTCAGAGAGCTGACTACTTGGCAGATGAGTCCAACATGTCCATATACAGAGCACTACCTACATGGCAGAGTAATGCAACTTTTCCATATACAGGTTTCTAGCTACATAGAAGATGGGTCCAACGTATGCATATACTGAACGTTAGCTACATGGCAGAATAGTCCAGCATTCCCATATGCAGAGTACTAGGTACATGGCAGATGAGATAAACATGTCCATATACTTAGAGTTAGGTACATGACAGGTGAGTCCAATATGTGTATATATAAAGGGCGAGCTACAAGGCAGACTAAATCAAAAGTTCATACTGAGAGAGCTGGCTACATGTCTGAAGAGTCAAATATGTCCATATACTGAGATCTAGCTACATGGCAGATGAGTCAAACATTTCCATATACTGAGAGTTAGCTACATGGCAGATGAGTCCAACATGTATATATTTAGAGGTCTAGCTACAAGGCAGATGAGTCCA
>NW_006409348.1:8825-10054 GCF_000296735.1 Chrysochloris asiatica | reverse complement strand
CATATACAGAGAGCTACCTATGTGGTAGATCAGTCCACCATATCCATGCATAGAGAGCTAGCTAAATGTCAGATGAGTTCCAAATGTCCATATACATAGAGGTAGCTACATGACAGAGTACTGCAACATTTCCATACACAGTGTTCTAACTACATGGCGGGTGAGTCCAAGGTGTCCATATTCTGAGAGCTATGTACATGGCAGAGTAATCCAACATGGCCATATACAGAGGCCATATACAGCTCCATGTGAGATGAGTCCAAAATGCCCATGTACTGAGAATTAGCTACATGGAAGACATGTCTAATATGTTCATATAGAGAGAGCTACCTACATGGCATATCAGTCCAACATTTCCATTTACAGAGAGCTGACAAGGCAGAGGAGTACAAAAGGTCCATATCCAGAGAACTAGCTACATGGCAAAGTAGTGCAACATTTCCATGTACCAAGTTCTAGCTACATGGCAGATGAGACCAAAGTGTCAATACACTGAAGAGCTAGCTACATGGCAGAGTAGGTCAACATGTCCATATGCAGAGTAATAGCTACATGGCAGATGGGTCCACTATGTCCATATACTAAGAGTTACCTACATGGCAGATGCATCCAACATGTGTATATATAGAGGGCTAACTACAAGGCCGATTAATCCAACATGTTCATACAGAGAGAGTTGGCTACATGCCTGATGGGTCCAACATGTCCATATACTGATATACATGGCAGACAAATCCAATATGTTAATATAGAGAGATCTAACTACATGGCAGATCATTACAACATATTCATTCAAAGAGAGGTAGCTACATGTCAGACAAGTATAAAATGTTTATGTAAAGAGAGCTACCTACATGTCAGGGTAGTGCAACATTATCATATACAGAGTTCTAGCTACATGACAAATGATTCCAACGTGTCAGTATACTGACACTAGGTACATGTCAGAGTAATCCAACATGTCCATATAAAGAGTACTAGCTACATGGCAGATGAGTCCAACATGTCCATGCTGAGAATACGTTGCATGGCCGATGAGTCCAACATGTGTATATATAGATGAGTAGCTACAAGGCAGATGAGTCCAACATGCTCAAACAGAGAATGCTGGCTACATGGCTGATAAGTCCAACATGTCCACATACTGAGAGCTAGCTACATGGCAGACAAGTCCAATATGATCATATACAGAGAGCTTCCTACATGGCAGATCACCCCAACTTATTCAT
>NW_006409348.1:6690-8375 GCF_000296735.1 Chrysochloris asiatica | reverse complement strand
GTTGCATGGCAGATGAGACCAACATGTCCATATTCTGAGAGTTTGCTACATGGCAGATGAATCCAATATGTGTATATATAGAGACTAGCTACAAGGCAGATGATTCCAACATGTTCATACAGAGAGAGGTGGCTACATCGCTGATGAGTCTAACATGTACGTATACAGAGAGCTAACTACATGGCAGACACGTCCAATATGTTTATATACAGAGATATCTACATGGCTGATCAGTCCAACATATCCATGCACAAATAGCTAGCTACAGGGCAGACAAGACAAAAACTTCCATATACAGAGAGCTAGTTACACGGCAGAGTAGTGCAACATTTCCATATACAGAGTTCAAGCCACATGGCTGATCAGTCCAACATGTCCATATACTGAGAGCTAGCTTCATGGCACAGTAGTCCAACATGTCCATATATGGAGTACTAGCTACATGGCAGATGAGTCCAACAGGTCCATATACTGAGAGTTAGCTACATGGCAGAGTAGTTCAACATTTCCATATACAGTGTACTAGCTATATGGCAGATAAGTCCAACGTGTCAATATGCTGAGAGCTAGCTACATGGCACAATATTCCAACATGTTCATGGGCAGAGTAATAGCTACATGGCAGATGAATCGAACATGTCCATGTACTGAGAGTTAGGTACATAGCAGATGAGTACAACATGTGTATATATAGAGAGCTAGCTACAAGGCTGATGAATTCAAAATGTTCATACACAGAGAGCTGGCTACATGTCAGATGACTCCAACATGTCCATATACAGAGACCTAACTACATCAGAGACAGGTCAAATATGTTCATATACTGAGAGCTATCTACATAGCAGATCAGTCCAACATATCCATGCAGAGAACTAGCTACATGGCATTTGAGTCCAAAATGTCCATATACAGAGAGCTAGCAACATGGCAGAACAGTTCAATATTTCCATTTACAGAGTTCTAGCTACATGGCAGATGAGTCCAATATGCTTATATACAGAGAGCTAACTACATGTCAGATAAGTCCAACATATCCATGTACAGATAGCTAGCTACAAGGCAGACGATTCCAAAATGTCCATGTATAGAGAGCTAGCTACATGTCTGAGTAGGGCAACATTTCCATTTACAAAGTTCTAACTACATGGCAGATGAGTCCAACGTGTCCAAACACTGAGAGCTAGCTATATGGGAGATGAGTCAAATATGTGTATATATAGCGGACTATCTACAATGCTGATGAGTCCAACATATTCATGCAGACAGAGTTGGCTACATGGCAGACAAGTCAAATATGTTCATATACAGAGAGCTATGTACATATAGATTAGACCAACATATCCATGCACAGAGAGCTATCTACATGGCAGATGAGTACAAAATGTCCATATACAGAGAGCTAGCTGTATGACAGAGTAGTGCAATATTTCCATGTACAGAGTTCTATTTACATGGCAGATGAGTCCAACGTGTCCATATACTGAGAGCTAGCTACATAGCAGAGAAGTCCAACATGTCCATGTACAGAGTACTAGTTAAATGGTAGATGAGATATACCGAGAGTTAGCTACATGGCAGATGAGTCCAACGTGTCCATATACTGAGATGTAGCTACATGGTGGAGTAGTCCAACATGTCTATATGCAGAGTACTAGCTAAACGGCAGATGAGTCCACCATGTCCAT
>NW_006409348.1:4152-5423 GCF_000296735.1 Chrysochloris asiatica | reverse complement strand
ATGTCCGTATACTGAGAGTAGTAGCTACAAGACTGATGAGTCCAACATGTCCATACACAGAGAGCTATTTCCATGGCAGACAAGTTCAATATGTTCATATACAGAGAGCGACCTACATGGCAAAGTAGTGCAACATTACCATATACAGAGTTCTAGCCTAATGGCAGATGAGTCCAACGTGTCCATATACTGAGTGATAGCTTCATGGCACAGTAGTCCAACATGTCCATATACGGAGTACTAGCTACATGGCAGATGAGTCCAACATGTGTATATATAGAAGGCTAGCTACAAGGTAGATGAGTCCAACATGTATTAAAGAGAAAGCTGGCTACATGGCTGATGAGTCAAACATGTCCATATACATAGAGCTCGTTACATGGCAGACAAGTCCAATATGTTCATATAAAGACAGCTACCTACATGGCAGATCAGTCCAACATATCCTTGCACAGATAGCAAGCTAAATGGCAGACAATTCCAAAATGTCCTTATACAGAGAGCTAGCTACATGGCAGAGTAGTGTATCTTTTCCATATACAAGGTTCTAACCACATGTCAGATGAGTCCAATGTGTCCATATACTGAGAATTAGCTTCATGGCAAAGTAGTCCAATATGTCCATGTACGGAGTACAAGCTACTTGGCAGATGAGTCCAACATGTCCATATAAGGAGAGCTAGGTATATAGCAGAAAAGTCCAATATGTTCATATATAGAGAAATACCTACATGGCAGAAGAGTCGAAAATGTTAAAATATGGAGCGTTACCTACATGGTAGATCAGTCCAACATATCCATGCACAGAAAGCTGGTTACATGGCAGAGTACTGAAACTTTTCCATATAAAGATTTCTAGTTACATGGCAGATGAGTCCAACATGCCATATACAGAGTACTAGCTACATGGCAGATGAGTCCAACATGTGCATACATAGAGACTAGCTACAAGGCGGATGAATACAACATGTTCATACAGAGAGAGCTGGCTACATGGCTGATAGGTCCAAAATGTCCATATACAGAGAACTAACTACATATAAGACAAGTCCAATATGTTCATATACAGAGAGCTAACTACATGGCAGATCAGTCAAACATATCTATGCACAGAGAACTACATGGAAGATGACTCAAAAATGCCCATGAACAGAGAGGTAGCTACATGGCAGAGTAGTGCAAGATTTCCATATTGAGTCCTAGCTACATGGCAGATGAGTCCAACGTGTCCATATAATGAGATCTAGCTACATCGCAGAGTAGTCCAACAT
>NW_006409348.1:3323-3994 GCF_000296735.1 Chrysochloris asiatica | reverse complement strand
AGCAACAAGGCAGATGCGTTCTACATGTTCATACAGAGAGATCGGGCTACATGGCTGATGAGTCCTACATGTCCATATACTGAGAGCTAGCTACATGGCAGACAAGTCCAATATGTACATATACAGAGAGCTAGTTACATGGCAGAGTAGTGCAACTTTTCCATATAAAATTTCTAGCCACATGGCAGATGAGTCCAACGTGTCCATATTCTGAGTGCTAGCTTCGTGGCACAGTAGTCCAATATGTCCATTTATGGAGTACTAGCTACAAGGTAGATGAATCCACCATGTACATACAGAGAAAGCTGGCTACATAGCTGATGAGTTCAACATGTCCATATAAAGAGAGCTAGCTACACAGCAGACAACTTCAATATGTTCATATACAGAGAGCTACCTACATGGCAGATCAGTCAAACATATCCATGCACAAAGATCTAGCTACATGGCAGAAGAGTCCAAAATGTTAAAATATTCACAGAAAGATAGCTTCATGGCAGACTTATCCAAAATGTCCATATACAAACAGCTAGCTACATGGCAGAGTAGTCCAACATGTCCATATACAGAAAACAAGCGACAAGGCAGATGAGTCCAATATGTCCATATACTGAGAGTTAGCTACATGGCAGATGAGTCCAACATGTGTATATATAGAGGACTAGTTACAA
>NW_006409348.1:2718-3223 GCF_000296735.1 Chrysochloris asiatica | reverse complement strand
AGTCCAACATGTTCATACAAAGAGAGCTGGCTACATGGCAGATGAGTCCATCATGTGTATATATAGAAGACTAGCTACAAGGCAGATGAGTCCAACATGTTCATACAGACTTAGCTGGATACATGGCGGATGAGTCCAATATGTCCATATTCTGAGAGCTACCTACATGGCAGTCAAGTCCAATATGTTCATACACAGAGAGATACCTACATGGTAGATAATTCCAACACATCCTTGCACAGAGAGCTAGCTAAATGACAGACAAGTCCAACATATCCATTTACAGAGAGCTAGCTACATAGCGGAGTAGTGCAACATTTCCATACACAGAGTACTAGCCACATGGCACATGAGTCCAACTTGTACATATACTGTGAGCTAGCAACATGAAAGAGTTATGCAACATTTCCATGTGTAGAGTTCTAGCTACATGGCAGATGAGTGCAACATGTCCATATAATAAGAGTTAGGTACAAGGCAGATGAGTCCAACATGCTTATATATA
>NW_006409348.1:0-714 GCF_000296735.1 Chrysochloris asiatica | reverse complement strand
CTAGCTTCATGGCACAGTAGCCCAACATGTCCATATACAGAGTCCTAGCTACATGGCAGATGAGTCCAAAATGTCGAAGTACAGAGATACCTACATGACAGATCAGTCCCACATATGCATGCACAGAGAGCTACCTACATGGAGGAGTAGTGCAACATTTCCATATAAAGAGTTCTAGCTACATGGCTGATGAGTCCAACGTGTCCATATACTGTGAGATAGCTTCATGCCAGAGTAGTCCAACTTGTCCATACACTGAGTACAATCTACATGGCAGATGTGTCCAACATGTCCATATACTGAAGGGTTAGCTACAAATGCAGATGATTCCAACATGTGTATATACAGAGGAATAGCTTCAAGACAGATGAGTTCAACATGTTCATACAGAAAGATCTGGCTAAATGGCTGATAAGTGCAACATGTCCATAAACAGAGAGCTAGATCCTTGGCAGACAAGTCCAATATGTTCATATACAGAGGGCTACCTACATGGCAAAGTAGGGCAACGTTTCAATATAAAGAGTTCTAGCCACATGGCAGATGAGTCCAATGTGTCCATATACTGAGTGCTAGCTTCATGGCACAGTAGTCCAACATGTCTATATACGGAGTACTAGCTACATGGCAGATGAGTCCAATATGTCCATATACTGAGAGTTAGCTACATGGCAGATGACTCCATCATGTGTATATATAGAAGGCTAGCTACAA
>NW_006409347.1:68538-69074 GCF_000296735.1 Chrysochloris asiatica | reverse complement strand
GATACAATAGTGAATAATTGTTATCAGGACTGATTATGAGGGTTGGAAATGTAAAGGTAGACGTTTTATAGCAAGGAAGGGAGTGATTAACTTTCTAGCCTAGGAGCAGAGGTCCCTAGGACCATCAACGGAGAAGAACCGAGAGCAGGACCCTACCCTGCCTGAGATGGTGGCAGAGATGATGACATGGAGTGATGTAGCAGCTGGGGACTTTAGATCCAGAGAGGGAGAGCGACTGTGTGCTGAAGACTGAAGGGGGGGGGAGCGGGAAGAGAGGGGGTTGTGTAGGGGGCAGTCTTGCAGGGCATACCCTTTGGTTGGTTGCTGATGCATGGAGGGGATTGTAACCATGGCAGTGAAATGATATACAATAGAATGAATGTAAAACTAATGTTCTCCCATGCAAACTATCATATAATTCATAATAAAACATAAAAAAAAAAAAAAAAGAAAGATTAACAGTCTCGGAAACCCTGTGCAGCGTCACTAAGAGTCAGAACCGACTCCACGGCACATCACAACACAACAAGAATTGT
>NW_006409347.1:65101-66746 GCF_000296735.1 Chrysochloris asiatica | reverse complement strand
TTCTTTGATTTTCGTTTTCTTGTTATGTTGTGAAGTGTTAATTTTCTTTGAGGTTACCTTATATTCCATTAACTTTTCCCGCCATTAAGTGCAGTCTATCTTATCCGTAATCTACCTCCTTCTCACCATCTGGATCTCTGTTCCTACGTGTTTACCTTCCTTCGCATTGTAATTGTTTTGATCATAGACTGACCTCCCAGATTCTCTGAGTTTGTTCTTATGGTTTTGTTCTGTTCTTGACTATTCTGTCGATTTATTTCTGGGAGGTGCTGCCACGTATGTCAATCTGTGGTAATTGTCTGTTCTTGTTGGTTCTCAGTCCACAGAACTCCCTTTAGGATGTTTTATAGTGTAGGGTTGGCTTTGGCAAAGTCCCTTCGCTTCTGTTTATCCTGGAATGTTTTTATTATACTGTCATATTTGATTGATAGTTTTGCTGGATAAAGGTTTCTTGGTTGGCAGTTTTTTTTCCGCCAGGGTTTTATATATGTCTCCCCATTGCCTTCTTACTTGCATGGTTTCTGCTGAGAGATCCGAGCTTAATCTGACTTGCTTGCCTTTGTATATGACGCTTCTCTTTTCCCTAGCTGCTTTCAGGATTCTCTCCTTATCTTTGATTTTGGGTAGTTTATGATATGTCTCGGTGATTTTCTTTTGGGGTCTATCCTTGCTGGGGTTTGTTGGGCTTTTTGAATGTTTATCTTTTCATTTTTCTGGATGTTAGAAAAAATTTCTTCCAGAAGCTCCTCAAATATCTGTTCTGTGAATTTGTGTGATTCTTCCTGTTCCGGAATGCCAATAATTCTTAAGTTATTCCTCTTCATGTTGTACAACATTAATTTTAGACCTTCTTCGGATATTTTTATCCTTTTATTTCTGTTTGCTCTTCTATCTTAGTGATATTGAGAGATTTGCCTTCCAGCTCACTAGTTCTGCCTTCAATCTCATCTATTCTACTCCTTTGCCCTTTCAGTGTATGGTCTATTTCTGATATTCTATTATTGATCTTTTGGACCCATTTCTGTAGGTTTTGAATTGTTTCCAATGTTGTATCTATCTTATTTGATTGTTCCTGTAGTGTTTTCCTGACATCTTCCTTATTTTTCTCAACTCCATTGTAAAGTGTTTTGAAACATTTTATAATCATTTTTGAATTCCTTCTCAGGCATTTCCAAGGCCTACCCTCCTTCCAGAATGGAATCCAGGTCTACCTCTAGGTCACTTGTCTCAGACGTTTTATCTTGTTTCTGGGTGCGTGCTGATATGGCCATCTGTTTTTGCTTTTTAGACATGTTTGGTGTTTAGCTGTGGCCTTAATACTTAACTGAGTATGTGTTTTGGTATTTTTTATGGTTTCTGATTGTCTTCAGGTAGATATGATCAGAAGGTGGGCTTCCCTTTTCACTCTTCTTATTGCTTAACTCAGAGTAACTTTCACAGGTGTTGTCTGCCTCCCTGGTGTTTTGCAGTTAGTATTGGTTCTTGCCTGGATTGTGGGGCTTTATATCATGTGATTGTATCTTAACTATATGGCATCAATTGCTGTCTCTTTTTGGGTCATATAAGGAGAGGAAGAGCCCCCCTAGAGGTAAAAGGGGGAATAAAACCAAAACACAATAAAACTAAAGAAAAACAAAAAATAAAA
>NW_006409347.1:62040-63466 GCF_000296735.1 Chrysochloris asiatica | reverse complement strand
TGATGCTTGTTGTTACTGAGAATGGATCTGTAGCAAGACAGAGACCTGGGACAGCTGGAGAAAAGGATTCAGAAATTCCTAGATTTAGGAGTGAAGTTGAGAGTTCCTGGGTGGTGCAAACCCAGAAACGCTCAACTATTAACCACAAGGTTGGAGGTTGGAACCCACCCAGAAGTGAGACTGGGTGATCTGTTTCTGAAAGGTCACAGTCTTGAAAGTCCTACGTTACACATATGGGGGTTCTGTGAGTTGGAATTAACTCTTTAACAACTAACTACAAGCAGTGAAGTTAGACAAGACTAGATGTCTCTTGTTTCAGTCTTTCTTCTTTATTATCAGTCTCTCATGTTTTATTATAGTAGATTCTTGTGATACACAAATTTTGTTTGAAAATAATTTAATGATATGTAAACAAAAGTTATTAATATACATTTCCCCCAAGACATTTTTCTATAGTTGCTCCTCTTACCTTAAAATTTTTTTAAGTGGCACGATACATGTAAAACATATTCAATAAAGGAATTCAGAGGCTTGGTCCCAATCTCTAGTGTCAACATTTTATGTGTTTTAGATTTATAAAAATTTCTCTTATTGTGGACATTTTCAAATATTCAAAGTAGAAAGAATAGGATAATGAATCCCCACCTGGTTTATACCTTTCATTTAACACATGGATATGCCCCTTACCTCTTTCCACACACACATACAAAAAGCTAATAAAGACGTATGTCCTTTATTTGTGTAACAGAATTTTCCAAATCTTTATGTTCTGTTTTCGTTTTACATAGTTCATTTTTAAGTCCATCTCTTACCTCACACATTTTATAAACAAGGTAAAACCACGTGACCCCTCTAAGATCTTGCTTAGAAATCTCATCAGCCAAGTTCATCACTTACAAGTTCTGCTTTCCACCAAACATCTGAACGTAATTCAGACAAGCTCTTTGTTACTGCATAAAAATCATTATCCTTCCTCCGTTGTCCAATCACATGTTCATCATTTTCTTTTAAAGCCTAATCAGAAGCACATTTAATGTCCACACTTCTAATATCATCTCTCTTAGATGACAGAGACTTTCTCTTTAACTTTCCTTACTTCCTTTTGAGCTCTCACCAGAATTCTCTTTGGCATCTAACCTTCCCTTAAAGACAATCTAGGGGGGTTTTGGTTTTGTTTTGTTTTTAATTTTTTATTGTGAATTGAGGGAAGGCATACAGAGCAAATCAGTTTTCCATTCAGCAACTTATAAACATTTCATTTCACGTCATTGATCACAACTCCATAATGTCATATTAGTTATCACATTTATTCCCTGTTTCCATGCCTCATTTTGTCCTAACCCTTCCTGCTTTCTGAACTTTGTCCTTGGGCAAATGTTTCCCTTTTGATCTCAAATGGGTGATTATCATAAGTAGTACATATCTC
>NW_006409347.1:59498-60595 GCF_000296735.1 Chrysochloris asiatica | reverse complement strand
GAGCACTTGCTGATGAAGATCAAATACTTCAGTATAGATTACCCCTCAATATAAAAAACAAAAATTATCACAATGGGACCAATAAACAACATCATCAGAAACAGAGAAAGACTGAAGTTGTCAAGGATTTCATTTTACCTAGGTCCACAATCAACGCTCTTGGAAGCAACAGTCAAGGAATTAAACGACATATTGCATTGGGGCAAATCTACTGCAAAAAACCTCTTTAGAGTGTTCAGAAACAAAGATGACAATAAGTAAGAAAGACTGGTGAAAAATTGATGCATTTGAATCGGTGGGCAAGAATATTGAAATTATCATGGACTTTCAGAAGAATAAAAAATTCTATCTTGGAGGAAGTACAGCCAGAATGCTTCTTAGAAACAAGGATGGCGAGACTTTGTCTCCCATACCTTGGACATGTTATCAGTAAAGAGCAATCCCTGGAAAAGGACACCATGCTTTGTGAAGTTTCTGTGAGAAAGAGGAAGAGCCTCAATGGGATGCATTGACACAGTGACAGAAACAGTGGGTCAAATGTAACAGTTGTGAGAGGATGGTGAAGGACCAGGCAGTGTTTTGTTCTGTTGTACATAATTTGCTATGAGTCAGAACCGACTTGAACACACCTAGCAAGAAGTTTTCATGACTTTGCCTTGCATGCTCTACTGTAATTCATTGATATCATATTTGCAGCATAGGTAAATATGTAGAAATACCCTCTGTCAAACTTGTATATATTCATGAATATAATCCCTTTTCTCTAACACACACCTATTTAGTTTACATGTCTATGCTGTGTCTGTCTATGCATGTGTCGACACGTTGTTGTTGAGTTGGCTCTGACTTACAGTGACCCTGTACACAACAGAACACCCCACTTCCTGGTCCTGTGCCATCCTTATAATTGCTGTTCCTCTTGAGCCCATTGCTGTTGCTACTGTGCCAATCCATCTCCATGGGGGTCTTCCTCTTTCCCCCAACCCTCTACTTTACCAACCATGATGTCCTTTACCAGGGACTGGTCCCTCATGAATGTATGTCTGAAGTATGAGAGACAAAGTATCACCATCCTGGTTTCTAAGGAGTATTCTAGG
>NW_006409347.1:54604-55047 GCF_000296735.1 Chrysochloris asiatica | reverse complement strand
TGTTCTTCGTTTTTAGTTTGCTAACTCCAGGTCTTTGCACATTTCATTATATATTTGACTTTGTTTTCTCAAGCTCCCTTTGAAATTTTCTATTCAGCTCTTTTATCTCCTCACTTCTTCCCACTTGCTTCAGCATTTCTATGCTGGAGAGCAAGTTTCAGAGTCTCTCTGACATTCATTTTGGTCTTTTTCTTCTTTCTTGTCTTTCATAATAACTTTTGCTTTCTTCTTATATGATGTCCTTGATGTCATCCCACAATTCTTCTGGGCTTTGGTCATTAGTGTCTGTTCATCACATCTGTTCTTGAAATGATCTCTAATGCTCAAGCTCATATTTTGGCTCTTGTGGACTTGTTTTAATATTCTTCAGCTTCAGTCTGAACTTGAAGATGAGCAATTTATGGTCTGTTCCACAGTCTGCCCTGGTCTTGTTTTGGCTGATG
>NW_006409347.1:49261-54394 GCF_000296735.1 Chrysochloris asiatica | reverse complement strand
TTGATTTCATGTTTGATCAATTTCAGACTGAAGAAGTTGGTAGAATTCTTCAATTTCATCATCACTGGTTTTAGTGGTTGGTGTGTAAATTTGAATAGTAGTTGTATTAACTGGTCTTTCTTGTTGGCATATAGATATTAACATATTACAGACAGCATTGTACTTCAGATTAGATCTTGAAATGTTCTTTTTGATGATGAATGGGACACCATTCCTCTTCAATTTGTTATTTCCAACATAGTAGATAGACCATGTGGTTGCCAGATTCATAATGGTCAATACCAGTCCATTTCAGTTCACTAATGCCTAGGCTATTGATGTTTATGCATTCCATTTCATTTTTGACTATTTCCAATTTTCTTAGATTCATACTTCGTACATTCCATTTATGATTACTAATGGATGTTTACAGCTGTTTCTCCTAATTTTGAGTTGTGCCCTTTTAGCAAATGAAGGTCCTGAAAACTTTACTCCATTAGTAGCATCACGGTCAACTCTACTTTAGTAAGACAGCTCTTCCCCAGCAGTATTTTGAGTACCTTCCAATCTGAGGGGCTTATCTTTTGGTTGGTACTATATGAAACAATAGCTACTATTCATAAGTTTGTCATAAGTTTGTTATACTATGTTCCTGTGATGTTCAACCTATGCCACTGGCATTTTAAATATCAGCAGGGTCATCCATGGTGAAGCGGTTTTAGGTGTTCTAAGACAGACTAGTAAAAAGGAGAGGTGAAACACTTCTGAAAGGTTAACAACTGAAAATCTTAGTACCATTTCAAAGTCCCACAAGCAGTGTATAAAAGTTCTAGTCTCGCCGTAATTTCACCAGCATTTATTAATTTGTTTCTCTCCTTTTTTTTTTTTTTTTGAAATTTGCAGGGGTGAGAGGATATTTCATTGTTGTTTTGATCTGCATCTCTCTAATGGTTGAATTAGGGATGCTGGTGTGGTGCTATCAGATCAGCACTGGACTTTGAACCACATGGTCTGCAGTTCAAACCCAGCAACTGCTCCTTGGAAACCCTGTACAAGGTCGCTATGAGTTGAAATCAACTTGGCAGCACTTAACAACAACAATAATGCTGAATTAAGGCACCTCGGTAATATAGAGGATTATGAACTGAGCTGCTAACTGCAAGGTCAGTAGTTTGAATTTACCAGTCACTCCACAAGAGAAAAATGAGACTTTCTGTACCCATAAAGATTTACAGCCTCAGAAACCCTATAGAGGGTTGCTGTGATTTAGAACCAATTCCACGCACATAACCACCACCACCATCAATGGCTAGATTGGAGTCCTGGTGTGTACTGTTGGATAAGTACTGGACTGCTAACCTTGAGGTCAGCAGTTCAAACCCACTGGCTTCTCCTTGGAGATCCTATACAGGGCCATTGGGAGTTGGAACTAACTCGATGGCACTTAACACAACAATAATGGCTCCATCTGGGAGTGTGATGGCTCCATAGCATAAGCACTAGAGCCATAAGGTTGGTGGTTTGGTGGTTTGCCCTGCTCTGAGGAAGAAAGATGAGGATTTCTGCTCCTGAAAAGATTAAAAAAAAAAAAAAAAGCTTGGAAATCTTGTACAGGGTCACTATGAGTTGGAACTGACTCGAAGGCACCTAACAACAATGGCAGAATTGATTACATCTATACAAAAAGATGCACAGCATACAGATGGAGTAAGTAGCACTGGTAGTGTAGTGGTTACGAATCGGGCTGCGAACCCTAAGGTCAGCAGTTCGAAACTACCAGCTGCTCCATGGGAGAAAGATAAGGCTTTCTGTTCCCATAAAGATTTACAGCCTCAGAAACCCTGTACTGAGTCGCTATCGGTCGGAACTGACTCGACGGCACTTAACAACAACATAGGAAAAGACAATGAAGAAGCTCAATGTCATCAACCAAAGCAAGGCCAAGGGCATATTACCCATATGCAAGTTCAGGTTGAAGCTGAAGAAAATTAAAACAAATTCACAAAAGTCAAATATGCCCTTGAGTATGTTATTATTATTAAGTGCTATCGAGTAGGTTCTGACTTATAGTGACCATGTATAGTGTTTTGTGAGAAGAGATTGATGGGTTTGAACTGCTGAGCAGCCCATAATTTATCCTACAGGATCAAATTCAAATTTTCTCTTTCAGTCTATGTTTGTTTAGGTAGACTTGTTTCAATTTTTTTGAGGTGTTCTATTCTGTGAATAATATCCTGTTATTATTCTTTTAATTTTAGTTTGCTCTGTTGTGACATCACACATTTCATTTCTTATTCATGTCATTCGCATGGTCTCCTTTTCTTTTGTTAGATTTGCCAGTGGTAATCTGACTCAAGCATGACAACAGTAGTGACATTGGCCCAGGATCAGGCAGTGTATATTGTTCTGCTGTGCATAAGGTCGCTATGAGTCGGTACCGACTCGATGGCACCTAACAACAACAATCTGATTTTATTAATATTTTTAAAGGACCAACTTCTAGTTTTGTTACTTCTTTCTATTGCTTTTCTGTTTTCTGTTCATTTCTACTCTAATCTTAGTTATTTGTTTTCTCTGCGTGATGGTAAGCTTATATTATTGCTCTTTTCCAGTGGTTGGAGGTACTGGGTTAAGATGTTGATTTTGATTCTTTTTTCTTTTTAGATAGATACATTCATTGCTGTAAATTGTCCTTTGAGCATTGCTTTTGCTATGTCCCAAAGGTTTTGTTATGCTATGTTTTTATTCTCATTTGACTCAAGGAATTTATTTCTTTTTGTTGTTGTTGTTTGTTTATTTGTTTCTTCTATTACTCAGTAGTTTTTAAGCAGGGTGCTATTTAACTTCCATGTATTTGATTTTTTCCCTCATTGATCTTCTTAATGTTGATTTCTTATTTTATAACATTGTGATCTGAGAAGAGGCTTTGTAATATTTTGACCTTTTGTCATTTATTGAGGTTTTCTTTGTGGCCTAATATATGAACTAGACTGGAGAAAGTTCCATGTGCACAGGAAAAGAATGCATATTGTGCTGCTGTTGGGTGGAGTGTTCTGTTTATGTCTTGAGGTCAAATTAGTTAATTTTGCTGTTTGGTTCTGCTTTGTCTTTGTTGAGTTTTTTCCTAGTTGTTCTGTCCTTCATTGAAAGTGGTGTATTGAAGTCTTCTAAGGAGTCCTGGTATGGTGTTGTAGGATAATCATTCAACCACAAGGTTGGTTTAAACCACAAGGTTGGTGGTTCAAACTCACCAGTAACTCCTAGGAAATCCTATACAGGGTTGCTATGAGTTGGAACCAACTCAACAGCACTTAACAACAGCAACAACAAGGAGCCTTGGTAGCATAGTGGATTATAAGCCGCGGTGCTAACCACAAGATCAATAGTTCGAATATACCAGTTGCTCCATGGGGAAAAGATGAGGCTTTAGAAACCCTTATAGGGTAGTTATTAGTTGGAACTGATTCGGTGGCACACAACCATCACTACCACCACCATTATTGTAGAAGTCCTGGTGTGGTGCTGTAGAATAAACATTGGACTGCTAACCACCATGTTGATGGTTCAAACCTGCCAGCTGCTCGTCAGAAACCCAACTCAACAATAACAACTATTATTGTAGAGTTATTTACTTGTCTCATCAGTAATGCTAGAGTTGATGTATTTGAGGCTCTTTCACTGAGCGTATAGATGTTTATTATGGTTATCTCCTCTTGTTCAGTTGACCTTTTAATCTTTATATAATGTCCTTCCTTACCTTTTATGCTGGTTTTTGCCTTAAAATCTACTTTATCAGAGAATAAAATTTCCATTATGCTTGTTTGTGTTGCCATTAGGTTGATTTTTTTTTGTTTTTTTTTTGTCTAGCCTTTGTTTTTAGTTCATTTTTGTCTTTGTGTCTGATGTGTGTCTCTTGTAGGTTCCATATTGATAGATCCTGTTTTCTTATCCATTCTGCTACTCTTAGACTTGGTGCATTTAATCCATTTACATGCAGTGTAATTATTGCTAGGTATGAATTAGTTGCTGTCATTTTGCTCTGTGTGTGTGTGTGTGTGTGTGTGTGTGTGTGTGGTGCTGCTGGTTTCTTTGTTCCACATCATTTTCTGTACTGAGTTCATTTTGTTTCTGGGTTTTCTTATCATTTTTTTCATTGTTGTTATTTTAGTGTTTACTAAATTTTTATAATTTTCTACTTTTGTGATTTGATGAGAATGGTTATTGATTTTCTTTGGGGTTACTCTGTAATTTATTATTTTATTTCCATTTTAAAACAGCTTGTCCTAGCTTGAAATTGACTTTAACCTTCTCTCTATTTTGAAGGTCTCTGGTAGCATAGTGGTTACGAATCGGGCTGTGAACCGCAAGGCCAGCAGTTCGAAACTACTGGCTGTTCCATGGGAGAAAGATGAGGCTTTCTGCTCCCGTAAAGATTTACAGCTTCGGAAACCCTGTACAGGGTTGCTATGAGTCGGAACTGACTCCACGGCACATAACAACAACAGCAACTATTTTGAAGGTCATTTGTTGTTGTTGTTAAGTGCCGTTGAGTCGGTTCCGACCCATAGCGACCCTGTACAGGGTTTCCGAGGGTGTAAATCCTTATGGGAGTAGAAAGCCTCATCTTTCTCCCGCGGAGCGGCTGGTAGTTTCGAACCGCTGACCTTAAGGTTCGCAGCCCGATTTGTAACCACTACGCTACCAGAGCTCCTTTTTGAAGGTCATAGCTACATTATTTATTCCCTCTTTTTACTTTGTAGTTTTTCACTTACAATTGATATCTCTTGTTCCCTATTTTCAATCTCAGAGCTTTATCTTTGTATCGATACTTCTATATCTGGAATGGCTTCTAGCCCGTGTTGTCATGTGTGTTAATCGCAGGTCATTCTCTTTCATTATTCTCTATAACTGACTCTGAATAACTTTACTATTTCTTGTAAGGTTGGTCTGACTTTTACAAGTTCCCTTAATTTCTGTTTATCTAGAAATGACCTTATTTTAGCTTGCATTAGAGGGACAACTTTGCTGGGTATATAATTCTTGTTGGCAATTTTTTTCTTTCTTTAACTATGTCATCCCATTGGCTTCTTGCCTACGTGGTTTCTGCCAAGAAACCAGAGCTTAGTCTTACTGGCTTTCCTTTTATTTTTATTT
>NW_006409347.1:11096-12405 GCF_000296735.1 Chrysochloris asiatica | reverse complement strand
AAAAAAAAAAAAAAAATACCATTTAGTGTTACCAAATATTTTACAAAAATTTGCTATTGTTGACTCTACGCTCTCACCATGGCCTACATTGCCAAATCCTTCTACCATCTCAGTGCTGTCAGCCTGGATTCAACACATTCTGAGGTAGGGCAGTGCTGATTGAGAATGTGGCCTCGCTCTGAGGCAACCCCCCTGGGACTTCACCCAGCTCAGCAAGCTGCAGTGCTGTTCTCCCTGGTGCCTGGTGGTTCTTGGTTTCCCTTGCAACCAATTTGGACATCAGGAGAACTGCTAGAATGAGGGAATCCTGAACAGTCTCAAGTACGTCTGCCCTGGTGGTGGCTTCCAGCTCACATTTACCCTTGTCCAAAAGTATGAGATGAATGATCAGAACCAGCATCCTGTCTTCTCCTACTTGAAGAACAAGCTCCTCTACCTCTATGAGACCCATTTCCCCTCATGACGGTTGCCAAGTTCTTCATTTGGAGCCCTGTGCACCACTCTAATGTGTCCTGGAACTTTGAGAAGTTCCTTATAGGGCCGGAGGGGGTGCCCTTCTGACACTACAGCCTTACCTTCTCCACCATCAACCTGAGCCTGACATCAAGCCCCTCCTCAGAGTTTCCATAGAGACATGAGCTGTTGAGCACACGTCTACTCCATCCAGCCTGTGAGTATCCTTCCTTAGGATTTAGTGTGCCCTCAGGAGTCGTACTTTGGACATACTGTCAGGAGGGACCAGTCGCTGGAGAAGGATATCATGTTTGGTAAGGTGGAGGGTCAGAGAAAAAGAGGAAGATCTCCAACAAGATGGATTGGCACAGTGGCAGCATTGATGGATTTAGGATTGGGCAGTGTTTCGTTCTGCTGTGCATAAAGTTGCTATGAGTTGGTACCGACTCCATGGCACTTAACAACAACAACAGAAGACATTGTTAGACCTAAGCATCCCCTTGAGATCAGTGCCCTTCATTGAGCAGCCTGCCTTTCTGGTCTGCCTTTGCCTTTCCCTCTCCCAGCCCTCTGGTTGCTGATTCAACTTCTAAGACTTGGCTAGGCTCTGGACCTTAGCAGAATGAGGCCACCTTCCTAATCCCTGTGGGTGGTTTCTGAGAAATGTGAAGAGCCTAGGGCCATCCTGCTAGATGAGTCTAATAAAGGGCAAGTGGGGGGGAGGGGGGGAGAGAGAGAATTGCTGAGCAGGTATCTTTTTATGTGCTGATTTTTAAAATCCATATATATTCTCTGGTAAGGAGCTCTGGTAGTGTAGTGGTTACGAATCGGGCTGCGAACCTTAAGGTCAGCAGTT
>NW_006409347.1:7816-10068 GCF_000296735.1 Chrysochloris asiatica | reverse complement strand
TGACCTTGAGGTTCACAGCCCGATTCATAACCTCTGTGCTACCAGAGCTCCTTTTATCTTGCATATGGATATCCAATTGTTCTAACAAATTTATTGAAAAAAATTATCTTTTCTTAGCTATACTGTCTTTGTCCTTTTATATTAAATCATGTATGTATATATTTATGAACTCTATTGCATTAATCTATTTGTCTCTCTTTACATCAATACCATATTTTCTTGATTAGTGTAATTTTATAACAAGTCTAAAAAAATCAGGTATTCTTATTTTTTCAAAGTTGTTTTGACTATCCTAGATTCTTTGTACTTCTATATGAATTTTAAAATCAGGTTACCTACTTATAAAAAATTTTGTTGTGATTTTGATCACTATTGTATTGAATCTATGAGTAAATATGGAGACAACTCACATATTAACAATATTAACAATGAGTCTGACCCCTCAACACAGTACATTTTTTCATTTATTTTGGTCTCTTAATGTTTCTTGGTACGGTGGAGAGTCAGAGAAAAAGAGGAAGACCTTTTCCTTTTTTTTTCTTTCAGATTTCTGTCTTAAGTATTTCATTTTTTATGCTATTGTAAATGGTATTATTTTTTAATTTAAATTTCTGATTATTTGTTATCAAGCATATAAAATAAATTGATTTTCTACTCTGAAACTGCTAAAAGTTTAAACCACATATTTAAGTAGCTTTTTAAATAGCTGGCATAGAATTTTCTAGATAGGTGATCCATATCGTAACTACCAGCGGACAGTTTTACTTCTTTTCCAGTCTGGTGGTGGTGACTGTGTGTTGTTGAATCAGTTCCAACTCAAAGCTACCCTATATAGGGTTTATGAGGCTATAAATCTTTATGGGAGCAGAAAACCTCATCTTTTTCCCCAGTCTAGATGCCTTATCTTTCTCTCTCTCCCTTCCTTCCTCTCCCTTTCTCTCTTTCCACTCTCCTTATCTGTCTCTTTCTTTATCTCTCTCTCCCTTTCTTTCTTTCCTTCCTTCTGTTCTTTCTTTCCCCTATTGTATTAACTAAGAAGTTCTGGTAGCATAGTAGATTATGAGCTGAGCTGCAAACCATAAGGTCAGCATTTTGAATCTACCAGCTATGCTGTGGAAAAAAGATCAGGCTTTCTGTTTCAATAAAAATTTATAGGTTCTTGGGAACCCTATACAGGGTTGCTACGAGTCATAACTGACTCAATAGCCTTTAACCACCACCATTAGCACTATATTAACTAAGGCCTCTGATAAGATGTTGAATAAAAGTGGTGAGAGTTGCCATCTTGCTTTGTTCTTATCTTAGAGGAAAAGTCATTCACCAGTAAGTATGATATTGGTTGTGGGATTTTTGTAGATGGTCTTTATCAAATTGAGGAAGTTTCATTCTTTTATAGTTTGCTGAAAATTTGTTCATTGGTTTTTAAATTCAGGAATAGATGTTGGATTTTGTCGTCAATTTTCTGGAAGAGACTGGGTAGAATTTGTATTACTTTTTTCCTTATTTTTTTTTGCTATAATAAACAATTTATTAAAGTGGTCTCCAGAAATTGCCCGTTATTATTATTTTTTTAAAAACATTTCTTTACATGTCAAGTTTTCTTTGACACATTTATACAAGGTATTAAATTTCTATTTTAGGACTTGGTGTATATTTATGCAACCATTAGGGGTTGCATAACAGAGTGCCCTGCACTAATGTTCACCAGGAAACCTTCCTTTAACCCCTAATGGTTTATACCTTCCCTTTAAACCATATAAACATTTTTTTGTCACTCTCAAAGATAATTCTTAAAAAAAAAAAATTACAGTTAAACATCTATAAATTCTTCTTCACTTCCATTATAGTGGAGCAGTTTGTCATCTAATCCATAGTGGTCTATCAACTCAGTGAGATTTCCTTTCTTATTCTCCTCAGACAAAGCTGACTGCAATTCATCAAGTAACAGCTGGCTGCACTTCCTCCACTTCTGTATTAGCAACCTTATCTGTGACAGATCATTCTTTGATCTATACATTTTGACTAGTTTTAACTTCTGAAGAAAGTCTTCTTTCTCTTGAATCTGCTTTACCAAATTTGCTTTTTCTTCCTGTAATCTTTGTTTGGGAAGATTCTTGCTGACAAAATTATTTTGGAGAGCACTATCTGATTTAGATTCACATGCACTGATATTCTTTTTTTTTTTTTTTTTTTTTAAATTTAAGGTTTTTATTGTGGATTGAGTGAAAGTTTACAGGGCACATCATCAGTTT
>NW_006409347.1:1226-4211 GCF_000296735.1 Chrysochloris asiatica | reverse complement strand
CATCCCCTGAGCCTGCTTGGTCAGGTATTCTGTGTTGTTGTTGGCGGAGCTCTCTGCTATACGTCCACCCGATCCGCCATCTTGTTTGTTCCTCTGCACTGATATTCTTGAAGGTACTTTTCAAACATATACTTTCTTCCAATTCATTGTTTACATGTTTAAAATTTTCTTGATATTCCAAACAGTTTTCTTCTGTTGAAGACAATGGTTTCTCTGCAACAATTGGGTCACTTTCTTTAATCTCTACTTTAAGTCCTTCTACTATACTGTAACAGTAAGGAAATGATGATCTTGTTTTCCTTAGTCGTTCTCGAAGTGCTGCGCTCATAGGTTGTTTTCTTGAACTATTTATGTGGGGAGATGGTGGCGTCTCGCAGGCCTGCGGAGTGCAGGGTAAAGTCACAGGGGAGTCTGAAGGGTTCTTCATCTGGAAAAATCTTGATTTCTCTCAGTAAGCCTTCAATTTCTATGAACTTCACTTGGCTGCGATTAGTTCTTAACCTTCTTTGTTGTACTGTTTTTCTTTTACAAAACTTCAGACACATAATTAATATCTAATTTAAACAAGACTATTTGTTTTTAATCACACTATCTTCAAAATCGGCCACACAGGGGTAAAGTAACAACTTTGGATAGTCAAGAATTCTTAAGTTTGGTTATGACCGCTTCACATTGAAACAGAACCAAAATCTTGACTCAAAGACATCATCATAACCACAGATCACTCGAACCCTAGCCACAGAGACCCGAACCAGTGCCCTCCAGAACCCAGGCGTAAGGGCTACAAGTGGCGATAAAGTTACGCAAGTCTGTGTGTGTTTTAAGGGCTGTCCAGTCAGTGCTTGTCCAGCGGAGCCACGCGTCTGCATTTGTCGTTGATAGGTGCCATCGAGTCAGTACGGACTCATAGCGACCCTGTTGCACAACAGAAGGAACCACAGCCCGGTCCTAGTTTTTAAAGTAGCAAATAATCCCTAAAAGGAGAGTCAGTTGAAGTTTGTGTCCTCAGGCAGCGATAACTGCATCACTATTTATCCAGGTTGTAGGATAGCCACTGGACTGCTAAGCATAGGTTGGTGGTTCAAACCCACCAGCTGCTCCTCAGAAACATCCAGAGTCGCTAAGAGTCGGACCCCACATGAAGGCATTTAACAAGTCAGGGGGAGGAGTCCTCCTTCCCTTCCTACCACACTAGTCCCCAAGGGCCCCAGTCCTGAGGAAAAGTTGAACGATTCCCTGACTGCGAACAGGGAGCTCATATCGACTCCACAGTAGACTCCGGAATAAATTCATCTCGTGGACAACCACTTGCCGCCTGGTACACTACCTCCCTCACCATCCCCAGAGTTTGCCTTTTCCTTAATTTTTAAAACAACTTTTTATTGTGAATTGAGTGAAGGTTTACAGAGCAGATCATCATTTTTAGATTCAATAAGTCATATACTTTGCTTCATTACAATGATTGCAATCCCCTCCATGTACCATCAGTTAATGGTATTTACCTCTATTCTCTTTAATATTGCCTTCCTCTCTGTGTCTCCTACCTACTTCTTTCCTCTGCTAACCTCCTTCTTAACCCATGTTAACATGTGAATATCCTCCAGCCTCTATAAATAATTTTTCCTCCCTCCCTCCATCCCCACTTCAGCAAACATCATAGATTGTTCTTTTATTAAGAAAACGCTTTTATTAAAATTTTTACATTGGTCAAATACAATATTTGTCCTTTTGTGATTGATTGATTTCACTCAGCATAATGTCCTCCAGGTTAATTCATGTTATGAGGTGTTTCACAGATTCATCATTATTCTTCAACGTTGCAGAATATTCCATTGTGTGTATGTACCAAACTTTGTTTAACCATCCTTCTATTGTGGGGATTTAGGCTGTCTCCATGTGTCTCTTTTAGAGAACATATTGAAGGATCATGTTTTCTTATTCATTCTGCTCTTTCTGTCTGTTGACTGCTGAATTTAACCCATTTATATTCAGTGTATTTCTCAGTAGGTTTAAGTGATTGCTGTCATTTTTTTTTTTTTTTTTTTATTTTTTTATAGTGCTACTGGTTTCTTTGTTATACATATTTTTTTTTTAAGGTTTTTATTGTGGATTCAGTGAAAGTTTACAGGGCATATCATCAGTTTTACATTCAACAAATCATATACCTTGTTTCATTACATTGATTATAATGCCCTATATGTACCATCAGTTCACAGTATTTCTCTCTATCCACTTTAGCTTTTTAAAAAACAAAAAACTACTCAGGCATATATAATAATTTACACCTCCAAAGGGCACATTCTGCAAGTCTGCCTCCTGGCCACCAGCTCTTAGTTCTTCTCTTCTTAGTCCATAAATCTAGAGTCCTCAGCTGCTCCCCCTCTCCATGCCCCCATCTCTGCCTCCATCTCTGGTGCTGCTGCTTCTCTGGATAAGGCCCCTCATTCTGCTTGTGCATTCCTCTCTTGATGGTCCTAGGGTCCTCTGTTTCTGGACTGTAAGATTAACCACTCCCCTGTTTTTGTTACAAAACTTCTACCTTTATAATTGTGACAGTCACTATTAGTCATGATAACAAATATTCACTATTGAATCTTAATAATCTTCTCCCCATCTCTTTTCACCAGACCAATCTAGACAAGATGACAGCTATTCAGTGGGGATTTTTTCGTTCCCCCATACTCTTAAACTAATCTCCCTCTTGATACCTTGTAAGCCAGTCATTTTGTGCCTTTATTGCCCCCTCATTTTAGGTAGCCAATGTCTAAGTTGCCCGTCCCTATCTACCCTGTATACAGAGGGGATAGCATTGACACTTGATGTGAAGACTCTTTCCCTCTCTGTTGGTATTTAGAGTAACTACCACTCTGAGTATAGGTCAGGTTCATCTTGAAGATGTATCTCCTGTCACTGTAGCTGTTCCAGTCTGCTTGTCCTTTCTAGTGGGAATGTCTCACCTCACAAGGTTGTGGATGGGACACAGGA
>NW_006409347.1:0-473 GCF_000296735.1 Chrysochloris asiatica | reverse complement strand
CCTTTAGGATGTTTTTCATAGCAGGGTTGGCTTTGGCAAACTCCTTTAGCTTCTGTTTGTCCTGGAATGTTTTGATTATACCATTGTATTTGATTGACAGCATGCTGGGTAGAGGATTCTTGAGTGGCAGTTTTTTTCTTTCAGGGTTTTATATATGTCTCCCCACTGCCTTCTTGCCTGCATGGTTTCTGTTGAGAAATCTGAGCTTAATCTGGGGTTTATTGAGCTTCTTGAATGCTTATCTTTTCACTTTTCAGGATGTTAGGAAATTTTTCTTCCAGAAACTTTTCAACTGTCTCCTCTGTGGACTTGTGTGATTGTTCCTGTTCTGGAATGCCAGTATTTCTTATGTTATTCCTCTTCATGTTATCCAACATGAATTTTAGGCCTTCTTCAGACTTTTTAATCCTTTTCTGTATTTGCTCTTCTATCTTAGTAGTGTTGAGAGATTTATCTTCTAGCTCACTAGTTCT
>NW_006409346.1:66628-69143 GCF_000296735.1 Chrysochloris asiatica | reverse complement strand
CCTTATTTTCCTTGACCCCTTTTCAGAGTATTTGAATTTGTTTCCATATCATTCTTCTGAAGTCCCTCTCAGGCATATGCAGAACCTGCTCCTCCCCGTCTATAAAGCCTTTGCCTGTCTCTAGCTCATTTGCATCATCTGCTTTTGGACGTGTTTCGATAATGTTAATTTTTCTTATTGGGCATGATTATTCTTATTTTATTATAATTATTATTAATATGATCAGGAGATAGGCTTCCTTTATTGTCTGTAATGTGTAGTAGCTATTGTTAGGTCTTGTCTATGTGATGGCTGCAGTGGCAGCATGCGGGTGGGGGCCGTGGCGGTCATGGGGGCAGTTAGGTTTGGGCCATGGCTTGGGCCGCGGCAACGGTGGCATCTGCATCTGATGACGTCAAAAATGACGTCAAAAAGTCGCTGTGCCTCTCCCTCTCTCTGCTGTGGGCAAATTGCCTTGCCTGATATCCATGCCGAGATCTCACGTTAGGGCAGGGAGATTTTGGGGGTGTGTGTGTGTTATGTCGGCTCTTGCGGCTTTGTTTATTTGTTTCCCCTCCACTGGCAGTGCCACTTTCTTAATCCGTTATCTTTTAATTCTATTTTTTCATGAACTTTTTTGAAGACCCCCTCAATGTAGTGGAGGCAAAGATGGGGGATTTCCACATTTCAGCAGTAATGTACCGCACTGTCTAAAAGAGAACTATCTTTTAACCATTTTATATACTTTCCCTTCTTTAATAAAACATACATGTGTTGCTTAGGGGCAGATGTGTCACTGTGGGGTGAAAATGTCACTAGTCAGAAAAGAGAACAAAAGGTATTATGCAGCTAGCAGTGGACAACACATAAACATCTGCTATCAAAGAACAAACTTAGTGCTATAATACTGATGAAGTCCTGGTGTGCCACTGTAGGATAAGTACTGAACTGCTAACCAGGAGGTTAGTGGTTCAAACCCACCAGTCACTCCTTAGAAACCCTATACAGAGTTACTATGAGTTAGAACTGAACCAACCACACTTACAACAGCTCACCATAATATTCGTTAGTTCTACCATGTTGTTGAGAATAACTATGCTTGACTCATTTTCATTGCTGTATAGTATTCCATAGTGATGCAATATCTATTTATTCTACTGTGGATAGATACTTGGATTGTCTCCATATTTAGGTGTATCTCTATGACTATAAAGGAACTCTGGTAGCACAGTGGTTACAAACCAGGCTTCGAACCTTAAGATCAGCAATTCAAAACTACCAGCTACTCCGCTGGTAGGAGAAAGATGAGGTTTTCTGCTCCCGTTAAGATTTACAGCCTCAGAAACCCTGTACAGGGTCACTATGGGTCGGAATCGACTCGATGGCACTTAACAACAACAATAATTATGACTATAAACAACCTAATGCAGGTACCCTGAGGCACCCTTATGCAAGTTTCTTAGGGTATATATTTGAAAGTAGGATATATTTCATTCTATTAGATAATGCTTAACGATATTTCAAAGTATCTATTAGACTCTTTTGTAAAGAGTTCTCATAGTCCCAAATCCTCAAAACCACCTTGCATACTCAGACTTTTTCATTTTTTTCCAATAGTATATATGTGAAATGGAATTTTTTCCAGTATTGTATAAGGATTTTGCTGTTGTTAAGTGCTGTTGAGTCAGTTCCAACTCAGAGCAACCCTGTATACATTTTCGAGGAATGGCTGGTGAGTTTGAACCACTGACCTTGTGATTCAAAAGCCTTTGCGGTCCAGTGCTTAAAAATACATATATTGCTAAAGAATCATAGAAACTGTTATTAAACAAAAATATCAAAATGTGAAGCTATTGTTTCTCAACATAGACTCCCAGCTAGGTCTATACACTTCTGAAGGTGGTGTTTCCATCTCTCTATCCCTTCTGGAAAATTCTGCACTTTGATTTATACCGTGTCAGTACTGCAGTTTGGGGCATCATTAAGGGACTTAAATTGTGTTCAAGGGTTGTTTGAGTTTGGGGTACAAAAAGAAGTCTGAAGGGACAAGATTAGAGCTGTCAGGTGAATAGGCTAAGGTTTCCCAGCACAGTTCTCATAGGACAGCCCTTGCTACCCTTAAAAAGTGAGCAGGTACCTTGCTGTGAGAGGAAGGGAAAAAAAAAAAAAAAGCAAAGATTGTTTGGTGAGTGATTGAGAAAATCGATCAAGATAAACCCTTTGCAGACACCCTTGCCCTCATTCAAAAAAAAAAGAAAGTCACCATAGCCTTCTGAGCTGAGCTGACCTCTCTTCTCTGCCTCGTATTTTACTAACCCATAAGATGCCCTTGGAAGCCACTGTTTTGGTTGGGCTTTGGTTTTTTGTTATTGGTTTGCTGCTGTTGTTTTTGAAGGTAATTAAGGAGTTGTGGTGTGGCATTGTGGGTTAATGTGGCAGACTGCAAAGCCATTTGAACTGCAAGGTTGGCAGTTCAAGCTCATCAGTCACTCCTTGGAAACCCTAAACAGGGACGCTATGGGTCAGAATCGACTTG
>NW_006409346.1:57707-65503 GCF_000296735.1 Chrysochloris asiatica | reverse complement strand
TTAAAATACAGATTTTTTTTTTCTTTTATCATTCTTTTACTTTCAGTCTTTTGGTATGCTTTTGGTTTATATACAGGGTCACTATGAGTTGGAAGCAACTCGACTGCACAGAGCAACATATAACTGAGTACACACTGTGTATAAGGAGTCCTGGTGTCACCTCAGTGGAGTGTTCAGCTGCAAACCGAAAGGTTCGTGGCTCAAGTCCACCCAGCAGCTGCCTGGGAGAAAGACCTGGAAAACTGCTCTCCTAAAGAAACCATTCAGGAAAACTCTACCAGGCAGTTCTGCTGTCACATGGAATTGCGATGTGTCCAAATCAAATCAATGGCATGTAACAAAAGCAAACACTGTGAGTATGGCTGTATATTAGATGTTGACAGAAACCCAGTAAGCCAAATAAAATCAGAAGTGAAGACACAAAAAAGCAAGGAATTAAGTGGAAGTTCCTCAAGCTGTTGGCTTCCATGAGCCGACATGGTCCTGCAACCCTCTCATGACATGCCTCATAGGCACATTACTCAGGGGTATTCTGCCATAGGTTTCTCATCTTATCAACAAATAATCTTATATTCACCTATCCAAAAAAATTCTTATCATATTCAACTATCCAACAGCATCTTTAACATTTGGACAAGGAGATACAATTCTCTAAAATTTTATTTTTTTTTATCCATAAAAAGAGGTTAATATTCCTCTACTTTGACAGAGTTGATGTGAGAATCCAATGAATGAGCATATTTAAGTGTGGTACGTCTTTATAAGTGTTATGCCCAGAAAAATAAACTTAAGAGTTCTCCCCTTTTTCAAGAGTGTGTTAAACCTCATTACTATGGCAAGCCCCCTTTAGACTTATCTCTTTGTATTCTAATCTATGGCAGGTATGGCACAGCTCTTGTCTAAAAAAAATAAGAAAATCTGCACATCTCTCAATAAGAGCAATTGGACATGCATGCTATCTGTCATTACCCAAAAGTTTCTTATACATATATGCTAACTCTTTAATATTCCTTCCCTGCTTCAGTTAAGATTGGATAATAAAACATAAAGAATAACAGGTACTTGCTAAATACTGTAAAATAATTTTGGGGAAAAATCTGCTGCAATGATTGGATTTGGTTTTCAATTGTAAGCTGTCTTCTGATTCAACTTTCATTGAGCATCTTGCCATATGTTTGGTATTGTGCTGGGAATGCAGAAGTTATCAAAAACAGTCCCAGACCCTGCCTTCATAAAACTTTCAATACACGTAAGAAGACAGACTTTAAGTAATTAATTACCAACAGTTACATGTGTGTGTAGTTCATTAAAGGAAAATCTAATGGAATAAAGAAAAATGCCAAGGAAGGAGATGCAGAGCTTGTCTGGTTACAGAAAGTAAGAATTATATACAAAATTGACTGTTGATCTAAACTTAGCACTTGAGACTACTTCATCAACAAGAAAAACGGCATAAACCATTATTTGATTAATTATAACAATTAAAGATTTCACAAAAATAAAGAAAAAGTTTTCCAGTGAGGTCCTTAAAATTCAAAATATCAAAGATAACCTGTTTCTAGAAACTTTGAACATGGTTCTCCACTAATTACTTGTAAGATGTCTACTGTAACAAAACCAAATTCAGACAAAATGGAATTTCTATTTGCTTACTTCTTTGTTTTCGATATTTTTAGAACATGGGGAGGCATTTAAGAATTCTCTCTACCCCTCCTCCTCAATTTTGTATGTTGTTAGGTGCCTTCGAGTTGTCTTCAACTCATAGCGACCCCATGCACCACAGAACCAAACACTGCCTGGTCCTATGCCAATTTCACAATTGTTGCTATGCTTGAGACCATTGCTGTTGTCACTGTGCCAATGCATCTTGTTGGGAGTCTTCCTCTTGTTTTGCTGAGCCTCTACTCTACACCAAGCATGATGTGCTTCTCCAGGAACTGGTCCCTCCTGATAATATGTCTGAAGTATGAGAAACCAAGTCTGGCCATCTGACTTCTAAGGAGCATTCTTGCTGTTCTTCTTCCAACACAGATTTGTTTGTTCTTCTGTATGTAAATACGGATTAAACAAGGTTTAAGAATCAGTCAGCATCCTAGGAGGAACCTGGGGAACAGGCTAAAAAGATAAGAGCCAAGAGATAGGAAACTTGGGCAAAAGAATGCAGGCACTAAAGCCCAGAGCCAGAGAGAAAGGGTGCCAAAAGGAATACATTTCCAGACTCCATGCGCCTCTTATCCTCTCAGGTGTTGCTGCTAATGAGCATGGACAAATCAACAGGAAGCCCATTAACGAATTCCAACGGTCAGCGTCACAGGACAGAGGGCAGAGTACAGAGAGAAGGAGTGGATCTGAGGGGCAAAAGAAAAACACCCAGCATAAACAAATGTGTTTCATTGTATTGTGTTGTTGTTGTTAAGTGCCATCGAGTCATTCCAAACCATAGTAACCCTGTATAGGGTTTGTGAGGAGCAGCTGATGAGTTTGAACTGATGACTTTTGCAGTGCAAACTGACCTTACGGTCCAGAGCTTATCATACAGTGCCACACCAGGACTCAATTTGCAGTGCAATATATTTTTGTCATGCTATTTTGTGATTATTCTCCTATGTTAATAAACAGTAAGGGATCTATAACAGAATAAAGCAATATTGTGCTATATGGTAAAAGGGATCAGGTCATTTAACGCAGTACAACAAATTGTGTTCTTCAAAGGATACTCCACAAAACGAATTCTCATGTATCATTTGCAATCTAATTTAAACGGTTTCAAGTTTATCACCTTTCTGTTTCTATAATGAAAGAATTTTTAAGGTGTTTAATTTTCAGAGGGAAGTTGAATCATAACTGCCCATAAAGCCCATCCATTGGGATATATATATATCTTTGTGCCTCTTCATCATGTTATGTCAAATTGTATTTCCTAGGGGGGCCAATAGGTTGTCATCTTTAACCGAGGAAATTCAATACAAGCACAATACACTGTAAATGTAATACACGGTATCTCTATTTACACCAAAGAATTCTGTTTACTGTAATAATTAAACAACAATGCTTTAGTGTCATAAAAAATAACATGCCTAGTGAATATAGATGCTCCAAACATATTTGTTTGTTTTTCCTGTGCAGTATGGCAATATGAATATCAGCTGAGGGTTCCCCCCAAGGTTGAGATGATGATTGAATGTGGCAGATATCTCCCTATGTGAATACTTGATCCTTCAATTAAAAAGGAAAAGAAAGAAGAGCTTTCACAGTGTGGAATAATGCCTTATTACTGTATCGCTCTCCTAAAAATGGAATCAACGGAACCTGAAAAAGACTGTGCTTGGGATATTCTACCTGACAAACTGATTGGAGGTGTTTCATAAAAGTTACACAAGGTTTGCTCAAAACTGTCAAGCAGTTTTCCTAAGTGATTCATTAAATTCTATAATCCATTTCTCCTATTAAAACTGAGCATTTTCAGGAAACAAAATAGAACCGCATTTTGACTGCTAAAAAATAAATGATTATTTCAAAATACAAGTTCCTAAGAAAACAATTATTTCTTTAAACTTAGAGAAAAATCAGAGCAGTACAGGAGGAATTTTGAATATTGGTTCCAAGAACAAGACATTGAACTAGTAACTGTAGCAAAAAAAAAAAAAAAAAATTGCATACATCTAGATGGAATCCTATATAACAAGAATTTCTACAAAAAGGAGTCAGAATAATACAGCCAATAGAACCATACTTTTTTGAGCCATTCAAACCTTGTTTTGTGCTCCAATCCTACTTACTAGCTGTCTGACCTAAAGTAATTAAGTTGCTTGGTACTTGTAAATCTGAATGTTCACATCTAAACGTGAAACAACAGTACGTATTTCATGGTCTAGTTATGATCATTAAATTAAAACACTTATCTCATTGCCTGGCACATAGCTATAAATTGTAATTATTATTATTATTATGAGTATTAGTAGTAGTAACACAAAATCAAATACTTCTTTCTGCATGGCTGGGATGCTTAATTAACACTTACATATATGCATTCACATACATACATTATAAAAAATTCCTTCTGTAGCATCATTTCTTAATGCAAAGGGCAGCATACAAAACATCTACAGATAACAAGTTTCTCTGCTACCCATTCCTATTAGAGTGCAGGTGCTGAAAACTGAACTAAATTTGCTTTCCATAATATTCTATTGTCTTCATGTTGTTGTTGTTGTCAAGTGCCGCTGAGTCAGTTCCAACTCACAGCAAGCTGGTATAGGGTTTCCAAAGAGCAGGTGATGAATTTGAACCACTAACCTTGCAGTTTAAACTGACCTTGTGGTCCAATGATTATACTACAGTGCCACACCAGGACTCCATTGTCTTCATAGCACTATTAGAAGTCTGTAAATGTAATTAACTTCCTAAAATCAAAATTTTCTGTTCTTACCAACATTATTAACACTGTCATGATGCATGTCTATATATGAATTCTCACACAGATGGACCGCTATAAAAGACTGAGTTAGGAAAATGTTCCTATGCTTCTCAAGGACCCTTTTCCCTTTTCAACAGACTCAAGGAACTTTGTCTCCTGGATGCCTGACTTATATGTCCCTCTCTTAATATTTCCATCTCAACCCTAACAAATCTCAGCCATCGTAGTAACGCTATCTTAAAGCGATCCAGCTCCTTTGGGTTTCTGAAATTGTAATCTTTCTCCCTTGGAGTGGATGGTCAGTTTGAGTCGCTGACCTTGTAGTTAGCAGTCCACAGAGAAACCAGGTCTCATTTTTTCACACTAAGACATGAGAAATGGAGACAACTCATGGGTTACCTATCTTTTGAATAGCTGTGTATTAATGGGCACATCAAGTTTTAAGTAAACGGACTGGATCTCTACATATTTTGCTTTAGCCTTCAGCAAGCAAAGATGGAACTGCCTTTCCATTGTCTTTGAAGCCATCCCATAAATACTACACACACACCACACTTATCCACATGACTACATTCCAAGGAGCAGATTGCTATGCAAAAAATGGCATTATGTGAAAATGGAAGATAGTCATATCAGATCACAAAATGGAGGATAATGACATCATTACGTTACTGCCAAATTACATCACTATGTAATTGTCAAATTATATCATTTCTTAACTTCCAGATTACATCATTGCACAATTGCCAAAACACTAAGACCCATGGCCCTGCAAAGTTGAACCATAGCCTTAACCAGCCAGCTTCATTCTCATATTGCACCTTGATATTATTACTTTCATTCACAGGCAAAATAGCAGAACTTTTTACTATTGTTGTATATGTGAAATGTCAGGTAGTAAGATAGCAGATAAGTGATGAGTGAGTCTATATAGTTATAAGATGTGCTGAAAATATGTATTTTGTGTATGTTGGATCACTTCATATGTATATACTTGTCATATAAACTCACATTATAGTTCCATTATTGTCCCTATCATAGTAAAAGCAGCCATGGTGGCACAGTGGGTAAAGTGCTTGGATGCTATCTGAAAGGCTATTGTTAAGTGCCGTCAAGTCGGTTCCGAGCCATAGTGACACACCTAGAGGCAAGTAATTAAAAGCATTAATAAAGGTCAACAATGCCAATATTTTAGCTAGTATCTTTAAAAATGTTTTCTAACAGGTTTAGAATGCCACTTTAGATGTTATGATTTAAAAGAAAAGTTTGACATAGTTAGAAATGTAGGCAGATTTCAGCATGTGTGAGGAACAAAATATATTGTAAGTCCCCAGCTTCTTAAAGGGAAAAGAAATATGACTCCTGAGAGTTTAAACACTCTCCAAAGTTTAATTCTGACTCTGCAGTTGCAAGCCTCACAATCTTGGTCACAAATGTATTATACATCATTATTTTGTGCTACTTCTTTGTGATGATGTGTGGTGTGACAGAGGAGTCTAGGACCTTTGTAACACAGGCTCCTTGTCCACGCTGGCCAAAAACAGTTTTTTGTTTGTTTTTTTTTTTTACAAAAACACAAATTCTTTTAAAACTACAATCTGTCAAAGAACACATTTGCCAGGGGAAACAGGAATCAAAGGCTCCTATTAGAGAAACACAAAGTTGGAATTCTACACTACCCTTTTTGTAGGTTGTTGTAGTTCTTGCTAAGTGCCGTCAAGTCAGTTCTGACCCATAGCGACCCTATATAGGGTTTTTGAGGAGCAGCTACTAAGCTTAAACCACAGACCTTGCAGTTCAAATGGCTTAGCAGTCGGCACATTAACCCACAGCGCCACACCAGGACTCATGAGGCAAAATACTAAAATTAAGCAGGGCACATTAAGGGAAAGCAAAACCTTGGGTGTAAATCAATTGCTAATGAAATCAGTACTTAAAGACTGAATTTGGCAGACTAAGGCAATTAATAACAAGCAGCATTATTTGTAATAGCAAAATCATGGAAACTTAAATGTCCATCAATAAAAGACAGGGCATATAAAGTGTGGCTTAATCCAGTGGTATTCAGTCTCCGTTAGAAAGCTTGAGCTACATTTGCTGTCATTTAGATAATGTTAAATGAAAAAAGAAAAATACAAGTTGCTACCACAGTATAAATATTATGCTCTTGCTCTAGTTTAATGCTTGTATATATACGTACTGTTGTTAGGTATTGTTAAGTCAGTTCTGACTCTGTGACACTATGCACAACAGAAACACTGCCTAATACTATACCATCCTCACAACTGTTAATAATCTTGAGCTCAGTTCTGCTGCCACTGTGCCAAACCATCTTGTTGTGGGTCTTCCTCTTTTTCACTGACCCTCCACACCAAACATTGTGTCTCTCTCCAGGGACTGTTCCCTCTTGGTAATATGTCCAAAGTATGAGAGATCAAGTCTCTCTGTCCTCACTTCTTAGGAGCATTCTGGCTGTACTTCTTCCAACACAGAGTTTTTTGTTTTTCTGCCAGTCCATGGTACAACTTTGAATATTCTTCACCACCACCATAACTCAAATACATCAATTTTTCTTCAGACTCTCTTATTCGCTGTTCAACTTCCACATTTATACAAAGCTATTAAAAAAAATACCATGGCTTTAGTCAGGCCCACCTTTATCATTAAATGATGTCTTTACTCTTCAACACTTTGAAGAGGTCTTGTGTAGAAGATTTGCCTAATGCAATACGTCATTTGCTTTCTTGACTACTGAAACCATGAATATTGAAAGTGGATCTAAGCAAAATAAAGTATTTGACAACTTAAGTCTTTTCTCCATTTATCATAATATTGGTCCAGTGGTGAGGATTTTCATTTTCTTTACATTGAAGTGTAACACATACTGAAGGCTGTGGTCTTTGATCATAGTCAGTATATATTTTAAGTCCTCTTTGCTTTCAACAAGCAAGGTTGTATCATTTGAGCATCGCAAGTTGTTAATGATTCTTCCTCCAATCCTGATATCATGTTCTTCTTTATATAATCCAGATCCTTGGATTACTTGTTCAGCATATAGATTGAATAAGTATGGTGAAAGTATACAACCCTGATACACACCTTTCCTTATTTTAACCATTCTGTGTCCCCTTGTTCTGTTCAAACAATTGTCTCTTGGTCTATGTACAGATTCCTCTCGAGCACAACTGAAAGTTCTGGAATACCATTCTTCACAATGTTATTAATAGTTTAGCATAATCCACACAGTTGAAAGCCTTTGCATAGTCAATAAAATACAGGCAAACTTCTTTCTAGTATACTCTGTTCATAGCCAAGATCCATCTTATATCAACATCTCACACTCATTCTACATCCTCATCTGAATCTGGCTTGAACTTCT
>NW_006409346.1:49209-57207 GCF_000296735.1 Chrysochloris asiatica | reverse complement strand
AGATCCGACTCTACGGCACTTAACAACAACAATAGGATAAGCACTGAACTGCAAACTAAAAGGTTGGCAGTTCAAAATAACCAGTTGCTCTTTGGAAACCACATACAGGTTGTCTATGAGTCAACACCGACTCAATGGTGCTTAACAACAATGACATATGTCATAAGTATATATATATACATATACATACATACACAGAGAGAGAGAGAGAGAATATCCTGGTATAGCACTGACTGCTAACCACAAAGTTGGAAGTCCAAACCTACCAGCCACTCCTTGGAAACCCTATACAGAATCTCTATATGTCAAAACCAACTCAACGGCACTTAAAAACAGCAACAATCAATACTTTTCTAACTGAACACCTATTATGCATCAGGTACTATTTTAGAAGTTGCTGATACAGTGCTGAACAAAACAGGAAAAATTCCTGTGCAGGTCCTGACGCAAGGAGCAAATACTCTAGCACAGACCCTGAGGAGGAGGACCAAGTTGGGAGCCAGGGAAGACAACCCAAATCAGGTTATTCTCTTAGTCCCTGGAAAAGGATTATCCAAAGGCACAAAATGTGCTTCTTTAGTCACACTAGCTAAAGATTCAATCAACCAGCTACTCTAGTGTTGACTCCTATTCATGGTGACCTTGTGTTTCAGAGCAGACCTGTCCTTTCCACAGAGTTTGCAATGACTGACTTTTTTTTGGCAGTAGATCATCAGGCCTTTCTTCTGAAATGCCTCTAGGTGCACTCAAACCTCCAATCTTTCAGTCAGTAATGGAGTTGATTGTTTGTAGTGCCCAGAAATACCAGTTAAAGATTTTTGTTGTTAGATGCAGATGAGTCACTGTTGACTTATAGCAGCGTGTGGACAACAGGATGAAACAATGCCCAGCTTTTTTCATTGTACGCTGCCCTCACAATTTTTCTTATGTTTGAGCCCATTATTGAAGCCACTGTGTCAATCCAAGTTGAGGAGTTTCCTCTTGTTCACATTATCCTTTTCCAGGCTGGGACCTTTCCCACTGGTCGTGGTTATGAATCAGGCTGCGAATCTCACGGTCAGCAGTTCAAAACTACCAGCTGTTATGCGGGAGAAAGATGAGGCTTTCTGCTCCTGTAAAGATTTACAGCCTCGGAAACCCTGTACAGGGTCTCTATGAGTCGGAATCAACTCCACGGCACATAGCAACAACAACTCCTGATAACATGTTCAAAGTAGGTGAGACAAAGCCTCACCATCTTCCCTTCAAATGAGCCTTCTGACTATACGTCCCCCAGGGCAGAGTTGTTTATTCTTCTGGCACTTCATGGTGCTTTCAATATTCTTCACCAGCACTATAATACAAAAGTGTATCTTTTTCCTTTTTCTTCAGTCTTCCTTATTCATTGTCCAGCTTTTACATGCTTATGTGAAAACTGAAAATACCATGGCTTAAGACAGGCACTTCTTAGTTCTCAAAGCAAAATCTTTGCTTTTTTTCTTTTTTAAACACTTTCGCAACAGGTTTGCCCAATGGAATACAGTCATTTGATTCCTTTACTGCAGCTTCAGTAGATGTTGATTTTGATTCTAAGTTAAATGATATCCTTAATAACTTCAATCATTTCTACATTTACTGTGATGTTGCCTACTGGTTCAAATTTTGAGGATTTTATTTTCTTTATGCTGAAGTGTAAGTTATATTGAAGGCTTATAGTTTTTTACCTTCAGCAGTTAAGTGCTTGAAATTATTTTTATTTTCAGCAAACAAACTTGTATCATCTGCATATTGCTGGTGGTTAATGAGTCTTCCTCCAATCCTGATGCGTCATTCACATTGTCCTGTTTCTCAGATTATTTTCTCCTCATATACATTAAGTATGGTGAACGGATACAACAGGATAAACACCTTTCGTGAATTTAAACCACTAAATGCTTAATGGGCTAGAACTAGAAATTTATATCAAAACCTTATTATACTTTTCATACTTTATCATATACGTTGTTGCCATTGATAAGTGCCATCGAGTTGGTTCTGACTGACAGCGACTCTGTATAGCGTTTCCAAGGAGCAGGTGGTAAGCTTAAACTGCTGCCTTTGCAGTTCAAATCGACCTTGTGGTCCAGTGCATTAACCCACAACACCATTATAAAATATACATAATTATTATTGCAGAAAGTAGGGTCAATTTTTCTCCACAAGCATATATTTTTTTAATATGAAGTCCTAGGGTTTTAGTACCACTGAGTCATAGCAATCCTGTGTAGAATTTCCAAGGAGTGTCTAGTTGGTTAAACTGCCGACCTTCCAGGTAGCAGCAGTTCAGTGCTTATACTACAATGCCACCCCAGGATTCCATAAATTCTAGTGAATTTTTTTTTTTTTTTTAGGTACACAACTAACAGAGCTATATCTTGGAGCCTAGATTGTGCAAAACTAGGCAAGCAGCACCTGATATAGAGGATTACAGTCTGAGTGCTTTTAGGTCTCTGGACCTGCTGTATCTTAATGAAGATGCACAGAGGTGACAAAATACTGGACAGTTTCTTCAGGGAAGGTATTCTCCAGGCACTCAGCCTCCTCTATTTTGTTATTATCAGGCTTACATATTTATTCCCCAAGGGGATTCTGAGACCCTTGAGATTAAGAATCGAGTTTAATTCATCTTGGTCTATCCTGCATATATAAGAGTGGTGGACACTCAGTGGTAAACAAAAATAAAGTTGCATGAATAAATGTAGTATTTTTGGTGATAATAAATGCAGTGAGAAATTCTGAATCAGAATATCTGATTGAAGCCCTAATATTTACTTCTTCAACCAGTGCTCTCAAGATGGTCCCAGTGACGCCTTAGAAACATCATTTCAAGTTATTTGAAAGGCTTTCTTTAGTAATACAAGGAAGAAAACTAATTGTTCTCTAAGTGTTTTGTTCCACAGAATAGTCAAAAAAGAAAATAACACATGATGTATTCTGCAATTGTTGTTATTAGTGCTGTCTAGTCAGTTCCGACTCTTAGTGACCCTGTATAGAGTTTACGAGGAGCGAATGGTGACTTTGAACTGTTGACCCTGTGGTTCAAACTGACTTTGCAGCCCAATACTTATCTCATCGTGCTTATCCTGCAGTTCACTTAATTAAACTGTACATTGAACTGGGTGCATTCTGGAAAAGAATATTAAACATTCCTAAATATCCTACATTCCTGGTGTGGTGTTTTAGAATAAGCACCAGACTGCAAGGTCAGTTAGAACTGCAAGGTTGGTGGCTCAAAATCACCAGCTGCCCTTTGGAAACCCAATACAAGGTCTGATGTGGCATTGTAGGATCAGCACTGGGCTGCAAACCAGAAGGTCGGTGACTCAAACCCACCAGCCGCTCCTTGGAAACCCTATACAGGGTCACTAGGAGTTGGAACCGACTCAATGGCACTTAACAACAACATGAGTAGGAAGCAACTCAACAGTACTCACCAACAACAAGCAAATCCAATGCAGGATCCCAGTTCCCAAATGAAAACCCACATCCAGGACCTCTGTAGCCGCAGTTCAGCACAAGTATTTCAGAAATTTACATATAATGACTGCTATCCATTTGGTTAGTAGGGTTAAAGAGTTAGTGCTCTATAGTATGCATAACCAGAACCAAAGGTAAATTTCACAAGAAACAATGAAATGAAGTATTATTTAGCATTAACAAAAAGTCTAACAGGAAGGAATAATATATGATTCATGGTTCTTATCATCTGGTGGGAGTGTTGACATATACCCAAATAACTCTGAGCCCAGCTGAACTGATGCAAGTGCAATTAAGAAGCAACAGAACCAGGCTATATGAGTAAGACAAGAAAAGCTAGACTTAAACTCAGGAAAGAGTGGAACAATTTTATTGACTAAGAAGTTAACATTCAGCCTGTGAGTTGGATTTTAATGGGCAAAATGAGGAGAAGGTAGGAGTTGTTAACCCAATTTTACAATCAAGAACGCTGGAGTTTATGTAGTTTAGCACTGTTCGCAAAATTATGTAGTTAAATATACATGTCTGAGACAAGATTTGACTCTGAGCCTATTTGCCTGCACTATATCTTACTTAAAACCATAAATATGCCTGAATGACTAGAAAAGAAGGTTTGGGACAGGGCTGTGTAAATGTGTTACATGAATTGGGATTGACCTGAATGTTAGACTGGTGAATTTGGACTTCCTTCTCTAGGTGTTTATGATGAAAGATAGAAGTTTCCAAAATGGGCAGAGATAAAAGACATTTTCCAGTATGTACATTATCTCTTGCCAGGCAGCAGAGAATCAAAATCAAACCATGGGACATTTCTGGAAAGTACATAAAGAAGTAGTGGAGAGAAGGAGCGGTATTGTTTGGGTGCTTATAAAATTAAAACTAGTTCTTTTAATTTTTTGTAAGTAACCACAGTAAAAACTTTTTCTATCTTACAGAAAATGAAAAAGGATAATACATATCTCCATTTCATGATAATCCAATTTATGTAAACAAGATAAGGCATACTTGCATATATTTTTTCTAAATTTCACTTATCTTATTGTCATTGAAAATATATGCAGCAAAACATATGCCACTTCAATTATTCCGTACAAATCAAAAATGTTGATTGCTGCTCCTTCATTAACCTAAACTCATCACCCCTAAGGTTTCTACAAAATCTTTTGAGCTGCTACTGTCAATTTGATCCATACAGTTTTTAAAGGAGAATAATGCCCAAGACAGACATTTTTTCTTAGCTAAATTAAACTATTGTTTGCTTTAAGAAGATTTTAGCGAATATTTTTTGGTTTAACGTTTGAAGATTATTTGTGAATGATAGTTGCTGGGACTCACCCAGCCTCCGTGGCCCCAGGAGGTCCAGAGTCCATAAGAATTTGAAATTCTGTTCTACATTTTCTCCCATTTGATCACAAGCCTTCTATAGAATCTTTCATCAAAAAATTCAGTAGTGGCAGCAGGGTACCATCTATTACTTCTGATACCATGGCAAAGGAGGCAGTTGTTCATGGAGGCAATAAGCCACACATTCCATGTCCTCCTTCTAATGCGGACACTCCTTCTTTCTTTGCTGCTCCAGGTGAATAGAAACTAATTATTGAGCCTTAGACGGTCATGTGCAAACTTTTAAAACCAAAGGTACTACACATCGAACTACAAGGTAGAACAGAACGAGACATGTTACTATATCAATTCCTTGGGATGGTCCATGAAAATATGACCTTAAACCTCCAAATCAAGAAACCAAATCCCATGAAGTTTTTGTTGTACTTCACCAGCTTCACCAACATTTGTCTGTCAGTTTGTCGCTCTGCAGGGGCCTGTGTGTTGCTGTAATGCTGGAAGCTATGCCACCGGTATTTGGAAATGTGAATGCTAGTACTGGTGGACAGGTTTCAGCTGAGCTTCCAGACTAAGATACACTCAGAAGAAGGAGAGGCAGAATACTTACAAATGTTTAGCCAAAGAAAACCTTATGAATAGCAGTGAAATATTGTCAGATTGTTGTTGCTATGTGCCATGGAGTAGGTTCTGACTCATAGCGACCCTGTACAGGATTTTCGAGGCTGTAAATCTTTATAGGAGCAGAAAGCCTCATCTTTCTCCCACGGAACAGCTAGTAGTTTTGAACTGCTGACTGTGAGACTAGCAGCCCAATTTGTAAGCATCAGAATATTGAATATTGCAACATGATGAACAGCACTAGAATACTGTCAGATATTGTGAGGACAATGAGCTCTTTGGGTTAGAAGACACTCAAAAAACAAATGGGGAAGAGCTGCCCCCTCAAAGTAGAGTTGACTGCAGGAACTATCCATTAATAATTGGGCCATGAAATATGTGAAGTATGAATCTAGTTAAATTGAAAGTTGTCAAAAATGAAATAGAATACATAAACATTGATATCCTAGGCATCAGTGAGCTGAAATGGGCTGGCATTGGCCATTTTCAATCTGACAATTACAGGGTTTACTATGCCAGGTTGACAAACTGAAGAGGAATGGCACTACATTCATGATCAAAAAAGACCATTTCAAGAATTATCTTGAAGTATAATCCTCTCTGTGACAGAATACTATCCATTCACCTACGAAGAAGAAAAGTCAATACCACCAGTATTCAAATTTACCATTAAAGCCAGTGTGATAAAATTGAAGAATTCTACTAAGACTTCAGTCTGAAATTGATCAAACATGCAATCAAGATGTATTGATAATTATTGGTGATTAAAATGCAAAGGTTGGAAACAAAGAGGAAAGATCAGTAGTTGGAAAATATGGCCTTGGTGATAGAAATGATGTTGGATATTTCATTATCGAATTTTGCAAGACCAATGACTTGTTCATTGCAAATATTTTTTAAAAACAACATAAAAGACCATAATATACATAAAATTCACCAGGTGAAATACACAAAAATCAAGCTGACTACATCTGTGAAAAGGAAAAGCTCCATATCATCAGCCAAAACAAGGGACAGACTATTCATATACAAGTTCTGGCTGAATATGACAAAAATTAAAAGAAGTCCACGGGAGCCAAAATATGACCTTGAACAAATCTCACATGAATTTAGAAATCATATCCAGAACAGATTTGATGCATTAGACAATAATGACTGAAAATCAGAAGAGATGTGAGATGACAAAAAGAACATCACAAAGGAAAAAAAGCAAAAGGTCATTAAGAAGGCAAGTAAGAAAGAAATGACCAAAACTGATATCAGCAGAGACTCTGAAACTTGTTCTCCAGTGTAGAGATCCTAAAGCAAATGGAAGAAAAGAGTTGAACAGAAATTTTAAAGAGCATGTCTAGAAGACAAAGTCAAATATTATAATGAAATGTGCAAAGATAAAGGAGTTAGAAAAACCAAAGAGAAGAACATGCACAGCAATTCTCAAGCTGAAAGAACTGAGGAAAATTTTCAAGCCTCAAATTGAAATACTGAAGGATTCTTTGAGCAGAATATTAAATAATGCAGAAAGCATCAAAAGAAGATGGAAAGAAAACATAGGGTCACAGTATCAAATAGGAATGGTTGATGCTAAACCATTTCCAGAAGTAGTATATGATCAAGAGCCAGAGGTACTGAAGGAAGACGTCCAAGGTGCACTGAAGACACTGCAAAAAACAAGCCTCTAGGAATCAATGGAATACAAATTAAAATCTTTCAATAGAGGTAGCACTGCAGGCACTCACTCATCTATGCCAAGTAATTTGGAAGACAGCTACCTAGTCAACTGATGGGAAGAGATCCGTACCTGTACTAATTCCAAAGATAGGTGACCCAATGGCATAAGGAAATCATTGGACAATATCATTAATATCACATGCAAGTAAAATTTTGCTAAAGATAATAAATAAATGGAGGCAAATAGTACTATGACAGGGAAATACCAGATGTTCAATTAGACTTCAGATGAGGACACAAAATGAAGGACATCACTGCTGACATCAGATGGATCTTGGCTGAAAGCAAAGAATACCAGAAATATATGCCTAGTGTTTTACTGACTATGCAAAGTTTTCGACAGTGTGGATCATGACAATCTGTGGACAACATTGCAGAGAATGTGTATTCCAGAACATTTAATTGTGCTCATGAGGAACCTGTATATAGACCAAGAAGCAGTCTTTCAAACAGAAAAAGGGTGCTAAGAATGGTTTAAAATAATAAAAGTTGTGCACCAGGGTTGTATTCTTTCACCATACTTATTCTATCTATATGCTGAGCAAATAATCCATGAACCCAGATTATATGATGAAGAACGTGGTTTCAGAATGGGAGGAAGACTCATCAACAACCTATGATATGCAGATGATACAACCTTCTTTGCTGAAAGTCAAGAGGACTTCAAATGTGTACTAATGAAGATCAAAGACCACAGTCTTCGGTATGGTTTACTCCTCAAGGTAAAGAAAAGAAAAATCATCACCACTGGAGCAGTCATGATAAAAGGGGAAAAGACTGAAGTTGTCAAAGACTTCATTTTACTTGGATCCA
>NW_006409346.1:18649-19933 GCF_000296735.1 Chrysochloris asiatica | reverse complement strand
ATCTGTTGACTGAGTTCCAAGTGGTATTGCTACGCCTGTCAATCTCTGGTTGTTGTCTGTTCTTGTTGGTTTTCAGTTCAAAGAACTCCCTTTAGGATGTTTTGAAGTGCTGAATTGATTTTGATAAAATCTCTTAGGTTCTGTTTATCCTGGAATGTTTTGATTATACCATCGTATTTGATTGATAGTTTTGCTGGCTAGATGATTCTTGGTTGGCAGTTTTTTTGTTTTGTTTTGTTTTTTCCTTTTAGGGTTTTGTATATGTCTCCCCATTGCCTTCTTGCCTGCATGGTTTATTCTGAATAGTCAAGAGTTTAATCTGATTTGCTTGCCTTTATAAGTGACAATTCTCTTCTCCCCGGCCGCTTTTAGTATTCTCTCCTTGTCTTTGATTTTGGAGAGCTTGATTATTATATGTCTTGGTGTCTTTCTTTTGGGGTCTATCCTTCCTGGGGTACGTTTGGCTTCTTGAATGTTTATATTCTCATCTTTCAAAATGTTAGGGAAATTTTCTTCCAGAAGCTCTTCAACTATCTCCTCTGTGTACTTCTCTGATTCTTACTGTTTCTGAATGCCAATAATTCTTAAACTGTTCCTCTTCATGTTATACAGTATGAATCTTAGATTCTTTTCAGAGTTTTTTTCAGCTTGTTCTCCTATCTTAGTAGTATTGGGAGATTTGTCTTCCAGATCGCTAGTTCTGGCTTCCATCTCTTCTATTCTGCTTCTTTCCCCTTTCAGTGTATTGTCCAATTCTGACCATTTATTATTAATCATCTGGACCTCTTTTTGCAGGTTTTGAATTGTTTCCAATGCTGAATCAATCTTGTTTGATTGCTCTTGTAGTACTTTCCTGACTTCTTCCTTGTTTTCTTCCAACCCTTTTCAGAGCATTTGAATTTGTTTCCACATCATTCTTCTGAAATCTTTCTCAGGCAAATCCAAAACCTGGTCTTCCTCTCCTGGGGAGCCTTTGTCTGTCTCTAGTGCATTTGTCTCATTGTTACTCTTTTCTGCTTTGGGACATGTTTTGAGATCATTTGTTGTGTTTGAGATCTTTTGTTTGTCATTTGCATTAGTTATGTGGGGTTTTTAATGCTGAAATGGATGTTTGTTGTTGTGTTATTAAGCTTACTGGATGTCTCATGGTGGATATGATCAGGAGATAGGCTTCCCTTTTCACATGTAATGTTTAGCAGCTGTTATTGGCTCTTGTCTCAATGGTGAAATATTATGGGGTATGCTTGTAGCTTGGCTATATGGCCACATTTGCTGTTTCTTCTT
>NW_006409346.1:13863-18014 GCF_000296735.1 Chrysochloris asiatica | reverse complement strand
ATGGGGCTCTTTCTCTCTGTGTTGTTGGAAAGCTTTGGTCTCAATGCTGGACTTTTTTGGGGGTTGCACACCCACCCACCTAAAGGCATCCGGGCTGCGCAAAGAAGGCATGACAGGGAAGAGGAGGAAAAACAACGTGTAGAATCACTCCACACCTTCTTTTGCAAATGTCGCTTCACAGCTTTTAGGGCTGGTTCCCTGTGCTGGTCTGTGTGAAGTCCCGCCCTCTGACTTCCGCCCTGGCAGGATGGCCACAGAAGGAGTCCTGTGCTAATTTCTAAAACACACTGTTTTCCTTTATACTGTGATTTTTCCCACTTGCAGTTGCGGGAAACTGATGCCCAGACCCTTATGTTAGATCTAGAGCTCTGGGGCAGTTTCATGAGAGCCACATCTCTGGATTTTCAGAAGTCACTGGAGTATTTGATTTTCAGAAGTCACTTGAGTATTTGATTTTGAAGCTGAAGTGTAAAACAAAATTTGGAATAATTGGAATTCTAAGAATTTATGTGAAATGGGAGAGTGTTAAAACAATGCAATTGTTTTGAAATATACAGCAATCTAACACAGAGTTAATGTGGGTAATTATCATTGTTGCTATTAAGTACAGTCAAGTTGGTTCCAACTTATACCAACCCTGTATGGGCTTTCTACGGCAGTAAATCTTTGAGGGAGCAGAAATCTTCATCTTTCTCTCTCGGAGCAGCTGGTGGGCTTGAACCACTGACGTTGTCCAGTGCCTATCTTACAGAGCCACTGTGCTCTCTGTGGTAATTATAAAATACAGTAAAAATGAGTATAGGAGAAAATAAGGTAGTCAGATAAGACTTCTTGAATGAAGTGACACATTAACTAGATAGCTGTATGGCACTGTAGGATAAGTAATGGACTGCTAAACGCAAGGTTGACATTTCAAATCCATCAGCTTCTCTCAGAAGCCCTACATAGGGTTACTATGAGTTAGAACCTACTTGACATTGTTGTTGTGTTGTTGTGAAGTGCCGTCAAGTTGGTTCCGACCGACAGCAGCCCTGTATAGGGTTTCTGAGGAGCAGCTGGTGAGCTTGAACCACTGACTTGCAGTTCAAACGGCTTTGCAGTCTGGTGCATTAACCCACAGCACCACACAAACAAATAGGTTGGCTTCGAATAGAAAGAAAAGTGTAGCGTTTTCCAGGTAAGGGAAACAGATTAGAATGTGCAGTTGGGATTTAGCAAGATAGTCATGGAACATTGGTACCTTAAGAAATACTGAGAGTAGTAGAAAATCTTGTTGGATTAACAATGTGGGCTTGGCTTATGGACACACTAAAAGCCAATAGGAGAGTTTAGAATTAAAAGAATGATATCATAAATCATGGTGTTTTTCAACTTGAATTATGAGATAATTCATTCTTTTCAAATACCTTTTACAGAAGAGAAAACTGAGAACAACAGAAATGAATGAGCAAGCATTAAATTGTATCAAATTAGAAGCATTAATTGAAGATAAAACCAAGGCTTAAAGAGAAGGCTCATAAAATTTAGAGCAGTGTTAGACTACACCTTCTCTTCATGTAATAGGAAATGGGCAAAAATCAATAATTTTAGAAATAGTCTGAACATTCCTATATTTGAAAGTTATTTTAATAGTACAACTGCAAGTAGACAAAAAGGTCCTGTTTTATACCTAAAAACTAAACTACATATATAGTCTAACACCAAATGATTACACAACATATACTATATATTAGAAGCTCAGAGCAGTGATGAAAGTGGTCAGTTTTTCTTTCATTGAACTTTGCACAGAATCTGTGCACATATGTAGCTCAGCCTGATTACATGAAGACAAAATGTAAATTAAGTTGGCAAGTGATAATCAAAGGTTCCCAGAACCACTGAACTAATCATTTCTATGCATTTAATCACAATAAAATTAATTTTATGTCACAAGCTCTTCTCCTGATTGAATTCACTTGGATTCTTGCATGAACCACTGTATGAAAGAGATAATGTTTCTACTTACTGTACATATATAGTTCTAGAACCCACGACTGTCAAAATCGGTGATTCCACATGTTCTGGCGGCAGCTGTGCTGTGTGCAGTATGGCCTGAGAACTGTTTGTGCATCCCACATGTGCGCATGCACTCAACAGAAACCAGTAGGACGTAAATAATGATAAATCTAGGTGGTGGGGAGAAACAAGAATTCATTTCCCATCATAATTTTTATTCAGGTAATCTCACTCCTTTTCTGACTCCCTATTTCTTAGTACTGCTAAAGTAAAAATTTAAAGACACATAAATCAACAGCTATTTCAATAGTAAGGAGCCCTGGTGGGAAATGGATTATGTGGTGGGCTGCTAACCACAAGGCCAGCAGTCTGAATACACTAGTTGCTTTGAGAGGCATAGAAGAGGCTTTCTGCTCCAGTAAAGATCTGCAGCCTTGGAAACCCTACATAGGGTCACTAAGAGTCAAAATTGACTTAATGGCACTTGTTAAGTGATATCCAGTGGTTCCAACTCACAGTTACCCCGCATAGGATTTCTGAGTTGTGGCCGGTGGCTTTGAATCACCATCCTACAGAGCCGTACCAAGCAATGGGGAATATCAGCTGAAAGATATAGGTTGTTCTCTCCCTTAAATACACAATTGTTGTTAAGTGCCATCTAGTGGATTCTGACCCATAGCGACCCTGTGTAGGGTTTCCAAAGAGAAGCTGGTGAGCTTGAACCAATAACCTTGCAGTTCAAATAACTTTGCATTAGCCCACAGCACCACACCAGGACTCCAAATACACTATGCTGTTGTTGTTGTTAATTGCTGTTGAGTCAACTCTGACCCATAGCGACCATGCATACGGTTTCCAATGAGTAGCTGGTGAGCTTGAACCAAGGGGCTTTGTAGTTCAAACAACTTTGCAGTCTGACACATTAGCCCACAGTGCCACACCAGGACTCCAAATACACTATTTGTTGTTGTTGTTAAGTGCCACTGAGTTGGTTCTAAACTATAGACACCCTAGATAGAGTTTCCTCAGAGGTGCGGCTGGTGAGCTTGAACCACCAACCTTGTAGTTTAAAAGGCTTTGCAGTCTGGTACATTAACCCACAGCACCACACCAGGACATCTAAATACCAGGTTTTTAAAAGTTTGTAAAAAGAAAAGACCATTATATTTTAATTCCATTTATCCATTAGCTTTTTGAAGCCTCCTTGTAAACAAGTCAAACTCCTCTTAATTTTAACAATTTTCTTCATGTCTTTGCCCAGGTGAATTATTTTCTGAGTTTAGTCTTAGTACAATGGTTCTTTTCAACAAGATATGAACCATTTAAATTCTTTTAAAAGCCCATTTTAAGACAGCAGGAGTTGCTTTGAAATGCAAATACATAGTTTGTACATTCACTTTACACTTGTAATTCCCTTTGTCAGAGTTCCTGTTTTCTCCTTGTCCAGGTGAAGGACTCTTAATTTGACCTGTAAGTAGTCCATGCTCAGCACAAATGTGAGTTTCTTTCTAAAGGGGCCCCTAACACTCTGCTCATGACTCCTTTAAGATGGAGCAATCATCTTCTCCTCAGTCTATCACTATACTTTGCAAGTACTTTTAAGTCAGCACTTACAACACTGTGTCATAGTTATTCATATTCAAGACAATCTCATTTATTAGAATGAACATCTTGAAGGAAAGAAGTGTGCTATAATCCCTTTGGATTCTCAGCATAAAGCACAATGGCTAGGATGTTGTAGACGTTCAATACATATTTGAAAAAAAAAAAAATACAATGAATAGTATGAAGGACATTTTATAGATACAGGTGATCTGGTTAAAAAGATGACCAAAAGAGGTGACTAGGACCCTACACAGAAATAATCCCTCCATCTGCTGAATTCACCTTAGTGTATATATTTATAGACATTTAAGATATATATGTTGCTACTATGTGCCTTTGAGTCTGTTCAACTCATAGCAACCTACTATAGCTTTTCCAGGTGACTGGTGAGTTTGAACCACTGAGTTTGTGGTTGAACCCAACCTTGCAGTACTGCACTTATCCTACATTACCACTCCAGAAGTCCAATATACATATATTTGTATATATAGCTTATATAGTATATATATGTTGTTGTTGCCAGGTGCCATCGAGTCGGAACCGACTCATAG
>NW_006409346.1:2247-12358 GCF_000296735.1 Chrysochloris asiatica | reverse complement strand
GGTAGAAAGACAAGGTTTTCTGTCCCCATAAAGACTTACAGTCTCAGAAATCCTGTACAAGCTCACTATGAGTTAGAAACCACTCAACAGCACTTAGCAACAGCAACATTTCTAATGAATACCATATGACCTTGCATTAGAATAAACTAATCTCTAATCTGGAGTTCTGGTGTGGCACTATAGGATAAACACCAAACTGCTAACCACAAAGTCAGTGGTTTGAAGCCATATACAAGGTTTCTACGAGTCAGAATCAACTCCACAGTACTTAGCATAACAACAATAACGCTGTGTAATTTATTAATTCAATTCTTTAATTCTCTGAACACTTCATTTATATAAATACTCAGTATTCATTTTGTTGAGTGAGTTTAACTGAAGTTGAGTAAACTTCATCAAGATTTAAACATTGTTCATAATTTCACAGTACAAGAAATAAGTATTATTTTCTGTAATGTTTTATGATGAATTAGTCACAATTTAAGTAACACATATTCTTAAATCTCATTAACCGTGAATCATTACAATTTCATGTTTAAAAGATTAAGGGAATGCAAGTTAATTCAGGCAAATATAATTTTACATTGCACTAATAGCAAAGGTAAATGAGGAAAAGAACACTTGCATTTTCACGCAAGGTAATATCGATCGGTTAAACATATAGGTAACCAAAAGAAAAACAAAAGAGAATTTTACAGTAAATTAGTTACCCTAGAACAAACCACACAAACACACACACAAAAAATGATCAAGGAAAAGCTCCACCCCTTTAATTAAACCTCACTGTGTTACAGATTTTATGTCACAGATAGTGCCAAATTGAGTTGGGATACCCTCAAGCAGTGTGGTCAGAAGCTGTCTGGCAAGCACACTACATTGTTATCCCTAAAATATTTAAGGCATTGTAGAGTTTACATGTTAGAGCATGTTGATGTTGCCTTTTGTTTGCTGTTAGTGCCATAGAGTCAGTTCAGACTCACTGCAACCCTGCACAGGGTTTCCAAGAATTTGGTGGGTTTCAATGGTCAACCTTGTGGCTAGCAATACAGATACTCCAAGACTTCTTTTAGAAAGTTGCTGTTGTTGTTGTGAAGTGCTGTCAAGTCAGTTCCGACCCATAGTGACCCTGTATAGGGTTTCAGAGGAGCAACTGGTGGGCCTGAACTGCCGACCTTTCAGTTCAAACGGCTTTGCAGTCTGGCGCATTAACCCACAGTGCCACTTTTAGAAAGTTGTTGTTGTTATTCTTAAGTGCCATTGAGTTGGTTCCAACCCATAGTGACCCTGTATAGGGTTTCCGAAGAGCAGCTGGTGAGCTTGAACTGCCAACCTTGCAGTTCAAACAGCTTTGCAGTGTGGCTCATTAACCCACAGTGCCACACCAGGACTCCATACTTTTAGAAAGTTGTTGTTAAGTGCCATCGAGTCGAATCTGACCCATAATGACCCTAGATAGAATTTCCAAGGAGCGGCTGGTGAGCTTGAACCACCAACCTTGCAGTTCAAACGGCTTTGCAATCTGGTGCATTAACCCAAAGCACCACACCAGGACTCCTTTTAGAAAGTAGAAAGGCTTAAATTGAATGTCCAGAAGGGTGTTACAGATTAAATTCTGTCTCTAAAAGCCATGTGTTAAAACCCTAACTCCTATAATTGTTGATGTAACCCTGTTTGGAAATAGGGGTTCTTAGTTATGTTAATTAGCTCATACCTGTGTAGGGTAGGTTCTAAATGTAATCACTTAAGAATTTTTAAAAGAAGAAAATGACCAATTAGGCACAGCGATACCCATACACTGGGGAAGGCAAACACATGTGAGAATCATCTACAAACCAAGGAATCAAGGTATGCCCAAGACCACCTTACAAGGAAAATATCAACTTAACCAAGATGCTGATTTGAACTTCCAGTCTCCAGAATTGTGAGAAAATAACTATATTCTTGAATCCACCCACCTTGGTTATTTGTACTGCAGCAATACTAGAAAACTAAGACACAGGATTTTAAAGTGCTAATGCTGGTGTGGTAACTTGAGTTAATGAGCTGAACTGCAAAGTCAGTTTGAACCACAAGCTCAGTGGTTCAAGTTCACCAGCTACTCCTAGGAAACGCTATATAAGGCCACTATGAGCCAGAACTGACTCTACAATACTTAAAAGCAACGCTATATAGGAGTCCTGGTGTAGTGCTGTGGGATAAAGCTCTGGACCTTAAGGTTGTTTTGAACCACAAGGTCAGAGGTTCAAACTTACCAGCCACTCCTTGGAAAGCCTATACAGGGATGCTATGAGTCGGAATTGGCTCTACGACACTTAACAACAACAACACTATATAATAAGAAAAGCGTTATGGAAGACAGAATGGAGTAAGAAAATAGAGCGGTGCTGGGTTATTTTACAAAACAAGAGTTAGAGGAGATTTTGATTATAAAGGAGATATTTTGTGCAAAGACTTGAAGGAATGAGGGTAAAAGGTATGAGATCCTTGCTGGAGGATCATTTCAGGAGAGGCAGCAGGCAGAATAAAGGTTCAAAGAAACTTGCCTAGTATTTTGAGAAATAACGAGAAGGCCAACGTGGCTGGAGCAGAATGCATGAGACAGAAAGATGTAAGAGATGACAGCAGGTACTTAATGAAAGACTAGACCACGTGGGCCTGAAGGCCTGTGTACACATTGATCTGAAGGATGTTTCTAAGAATTCACAGGAGCATTTTGAACAGAGATATGTCAAGATCTCACACTGATTTTAGGAAGAACACCTTGGTTGTAGGGTGAAGTATAGACTGTTGTTGTGGCAAAAGTAAGTATGAAGAGCACATAATAGACAATTTTAGTAGTCAAGTAACTGGATTCTGGACACATCTTAAAAGAAAAGTAAACAGTATTTTTCAGTATATTGCAGATATGCCAAAGCTGAAGCCAAGGTTTCTGTCCTGAACAAAGGGAAAGGTGAAGTGACCACTAACTTGGTTGAGGAAAACCACAGGCAAAACAGATTTGAAGGGAAGGGAAAGATGTCATATACTAGACATGTTAAGTATGAGACGTAGATCCAAATGTAGATTTTATTATACATCCAAATATAGATTTTAATCAGGACATTCAAATATAAGTTTGAAATTTTGGGAAAAAATCCTGGCTTAAGACGCAATTATGGAATCCATCATCATCTAGAGAGTATTTAAAGTAGATATGGAAATAGAATAGAGAAGAGTTATAAGGATGAAAGCCTGAAGTACTAAACATTAAGATGGTGGGGAGAAAAGCAGGAATCAACCAAGGAGACCAGAAGGTTATGTGGAAGGCAACGTGAATGTGGTGTCTAGGAAGTCAAATGAAGAGCACATCTAAGTGTTAAATAAAACGGAGACTAAAAATGAGCCACTGAGTTTAACTATATGGTCAAACCGAAACCACACCCTCTATCATTATTATATAAAGTTCATTCCAACCCCTAGTGACACTGTCTAGGCTTTCTAAGGCTGTAAATCTTTATGAGTTGCTGACTTTGTTGTTTGCAGTCCAGTGCTTTTCCTACAAAGCCACCAGGGATGGAAGTCATGGATAATCATGCAACAGGAGTTTCAGTGAAGTTGTGAATGTTAAATCCTGACTGGACTGGATTTATGAGGGAACAGAAGAAGAAGAATGAGAGACAATGAATATAAACAAATTCTTCAAGAATTTTTGTTATAGGGAAAAGCAGACACATGAATTAACAGCTAGAAGAGGAGTGGAATTAAAGAGAAGAATTTTAAAAACATAATTTAAATGAGAGAGAAAGTATGTTGTATGCTGATGGAGAATATCCAATAGCGAAGGGAAAATTGACAATGGTTAAAAAAGAGGAGAGGTTTGCAGGACCTTTGTCCCTGAATATGCAACTGAATGAAATACAGTACAAATGTGGAGAGGTTAAGTTCATAGGGTTAAGCTCAGAATTGCGAATCACAAGGTCTGTGGTTCCAATTCACCATCTGCTCTATGGGAGAAAGATGAGGCTGTAAATGATATATAGTCTCAGAAACGCTAAGGAACAATTCTACCTTGTCCTATAGGGTGTCTGTGAGTCAGAATCAACTCAATGGCAGTGGATTCCGGCTGACAAGTTTTAGTAATAGGAGGGAAGTCAGATTAAAGGGTTAAGCATTGGACTACTAGCGGAAAAAGCTAGTAGTTCAAACCCATCCAAAGATGCCTTGAAAGACAGGTCTGGCAAGTGGATTCCAAAATATCACAGTCTTGAAAACCCTATGGAGTAAATCTACTCTGTAGAGTTGGAATCGACTTAATAGCAACCAGCAACAACAGGAGGAAAGACAGACTAAACGGGTGTGTTATTGTTATTGCTAAGTGCCGTTAAGTTGGTTCTGACTCATATTTACCCTGTATATGGTTTCTGAGGAGCAGTTGGTGGGTTTAAATTGCTGACCTTGAGGTTCGCAGTCCAGTGCCAATCCTACACAATGCTGGTAAGTGGGCTGATATGATGATGTGTGTTTGTGAGAGTTCTCTTCTATCTGCTTTAATTTTCTTAGTGAAGAAGGATGCAAGATCATCAACCCAGAGTGATCTTTTTCTTTTTGAAATTTTTATTGTGAATTGAGTGAAGGTTTAGGGAGATGATCATCAGTTTTATATTCAACAAATTAAACATTTTGTTTCATCCCCATGATTGCAATCCCCTTCATGTAACAATAGTTATCCCATTCCTTCCCTGTGGTTATTTCTATTCCACTCTCCTTCCCAACCCTTTTCCAATTTGTCCTTAGGTACATTCTGCCCTTCTGATCTTTTGATTCCCCTGAGTGACACCTGCAATGGATTCCCACTAACATTCTTTTAGAACGAATGTAATACTGGTAATGAGATCCTCTACCAATTGCCTGCCAATTTGTCATCCTGCGGTGGCTTATATGCTGCTATAATGCTGGATGATTTCTATAATGTCAAATACCAGTATAGTCACCATGGTAGACAGGCTTCAATAGAACTTCCAGACAAAGAGAGACTAGAAAGAAAGAGCTGTCAATGTACCTGTAAAAACGGGTCATTATAAATTATAAGTATTACAACAGGATATTGTCCTATACAGAGGTGGAAGATGAGCCCGCTAACTTAGAAAGTACAGCATAATAACTATGGCAGTGTACTCAGACATACCAATAATCATAAAGATGGCACAGGACCAGGCAATAATTTATCTGTTACACAGAAGGCTTCTAGGAGTCAGAGCTGACTTGACAACAACTAACAACAAGGAGAACCTAGTTGTCCTAGTGCCTGTCTACATAGTCTCATTCCTTCCATACACTACACATGCTCCTGTTCCTTTAACACTACTATCTCACACCTCAGGGTCTTTGCTGTTCCCTCTAACTAAATGTATTTTCTTTTTCTTCACACATAGCTGGCTTTCTTTCATCTTTGAGCTGATTCATCTTCTGAGCTGATTCATTTCTCATCTTCTAGCACTACGTCATAATTACCAAAATAAATTCCATTGTCATTTATTTATTGACTTCATATCTCCTCAGGAAAGTGTACATTCCTTGAGTGCAGAGATACTTTCTAACATCTTCAAAATGAAATTGCTAGGGTTAAGGTTATATCTAATTTTATATCTTTATTTACTGAATATATGAATAGGAAAACTTATAAGAAGACTTTTATGTGTGTCACTAGATTGCCAATTGGTTCTCAGAAATAAATGTCTAAGAATGGCTAAGATTTTCTAAGAGATCATGAATAAATTTTTCATACCAATGGAGGGGGCTGTAATTGTGAAATAAAGGGAATTCATCATTTAAAAAAATAATAAGACAAAGCAGTACTTCTCTTAAAACCACAACATCATTCTCAAATACAATGTTTCCTAAAAAAAGTTCATCAAAATGCTAACAGTGGTTATTTTAGAGAGGAGCATATGGATATATTTTTGTTTGGTTTTACATATATATATATATGTTATTGTTGTTAAGTGCCATGACCCATAGCGACCGTGAACAGGGATTCCGAGGATTACGGGAGCAGAAAGCCTCATCTTGCTCCAACGGAGTAGCTGGTAGTTTTGAACTGCTGACCTTGCGGTTCACAGCCCAATTAGTAACCACTACGCTACCAGAGCTCCTTGTATATATAACAATAAATACAGTAATTCTTTGTATTCTTTCTATAGTCCTTTGATGTTTCCTTAGTTATTTAATATTTTGCTTATAGAATCCTTCAATAGCACAACCCAAGGTTTGAACTTTTTCTCCAGTTCTTCCAGCTTGAAAAGTGCTAAATGTGTTCTTCCCTTTTGGTTTTCTAACCCTAGGTCTTTGCACATTTCATTATAACACTTGATTTTGTCTACTCGTGCTGCCCTTTGAAATTTTCTGCTCAGCTCTTTTGTTTCATCATTTCTTCCAGTTGCTTTAGTTTATCTATGTTCCAGACCTATCTATACTTAACAGATGTGGGGAAAAAAAAGATATAAATAAACATTGTTGTTGTTGTTAAGTGCCGTCAAGTCGATTTCGACCCAGAGCGACCTTGTATAGGGTTCCCAAGGAAAAGTTGATGAGCTTCAACCACTGACCCTGCAGTTCAAATGACTTTGCAGTCTGACACTTTAGCCCACAGCGCCACACCCGGACTCCAAATAAACATAGAGATGGAGAAATATCTTTCAGGCATATTTAAAACTCTCACATGGTCATTTTGCACCCATCTTGTGGTGTTGTAGGACAAGCACTGGAGTGCAAGGTCAGTTTGAACAGCAAGTCGGCAGTTCAAACTCACCAGTCATTCCTTGGAAACCCTACACAGGGTCTCCATGAGTCGGGACCAACTTGATGGCACTTCACAACAACAATGCTTACTACAGCCAAGATTAAGACCTGTCGAGAATTTAATATTATTCCAACTTGTTGTTGTTGTTGTTATTTTCCTAGACACAAGAAAACAGAAATTATTTGTTAAGCCAGGTATCTGGCTCAAGAAATCTGATTGCTATCTATGACAGATATGAAGGATTTCTTGAAAGCAATAAACTCAAGAGTACAATGAAAGTGAGCATGATTAAATGGCTTTTTTGACTACCAAGTAATTTTTATACTTGTACTATCTACCCCAAAGTTGAATATTCTAAATGTATTTCCATAAGAAGATAAAATGTCATTAGTGTCCTTTGAATAATGAGGCATGAAAAAAGAAGATAGAACTTAACATGATACATGGCAGAGGAAGTTGCACAGGTGTCCTGGTGGGGGAAATCCTTGTGAAATGAATGGAGATGAGTAGGGGGGAAAGGGGAGAAGGAAAATTGGAAAATAAAGGAGGTATCAGGTGTGTGTTCAAGGGGTAGGGGTGTATCTATGGTGAAAATGATGACTGGAATGAGAGATTCAAAAAAAATTAACAACAAAAAAAGTTACAATGAGGGTTGTAGGTGAAGCAAGACTAAAGTATTCTGTGGCAATGAATCCATGAACATAGCCACTAATGTAAAAATTCAAGCAAAAAGAATATAATGGTAACTATCCCCTCCTAGCATAATGGGACTGATTTAGTATTAAGTCTCTACAGATGTGATTAATCCCTTCAAGGGCAATGTAATGGATCAATGAATTCAAACAATTGCAGGTATGTACAGGAATCTGAGTAGAGTAAAGGGAGGGTGGGGGAACCCTGAAAACATAAGGCCACTGTTTGTCAGACTCCCTTTTCAACAACATCTTGTTTCCCATTTGCTTGATTGCATCATTTGCATAAGATCAAATACAGGGAGTTGTGGACAGGGAAAAACAGATCACTCTAATATGCATTAGAAATGGATCCACAGGCATTATCCTAAGACGTGTTACAAGGAAATGCATCCCAGTGCATGGAAACCTCACCAATTACTGTCAAGCAAACTATAATTTACAATACTGGCCATGAATTATATGCTATTTTACGATTGATTTCATGCTGTTGTTCAGAGAATTTCATTGATCTCCATTTACAAAATGAAGCAATAAGTAGGCAATGATTTTCTTTGAATTCCTGATGTAAACTGAGACATTTATTTCTCCCTATTTGTAATTTGTTGTATATCCTTATTTGTTCGTACCATTAAGAAAATTAAAAAGCAGGTCTTGCTTTTATATTATATATGTTTTCTCATGCTTTTTTACATTTTTGTTGATTCTTCTTAATACCATTTTGTAAATGAAAAATACAGCATTTTCCTGATTTTCCTCTTTCCTTTCAGCATCTTTCCCACATATCACTGCTTGGAGGTTTAAAATTTCTGGAACAATCTAGGTAGATTATTGACCATGTCTTCTTCTGTCATTTGGTATTCTACCCCGAGAAGCACTGCTAGGCCATGGTTCAGCAAGAACCCATCTTAGGCAGCAGACCTAAGAGGTAGTGTGTTTTCCAAATGCCTGGAGAGCAGTGAGCTATGCCAGAATGCACTTGGACTGTCAGGTTGCATTGCATTCATCTCTGCCATTGCATAGTCCTTGCTCCACAACTGCTTGCCCAGTTTTTTGATTCCAGGAAGAAGAAGAAGAAAATAAATAAAAAATATATATATATATATATATATATATATATATATATATATATATATATACATATAGACCTATAATTAATAAAAATACAGGCTTTTATTAAAACTTGATCAATATTTCTCCTCTGCTTCTCCTAGAAGCCTTAACTTCTAACCTGCTTCTCTTGAGCCATGTTCACAATTACCCATAGCCAACACCCAGTCTTATGTTTTCAAACCTATTTACAGAAGGAGAGTCACTGTTACCTGTTAAGTTCTTACATATAAAACTGCAACCATACGATGTTCACTGCAGAGCTATTCACAATTGTCAAAAGGTGGAAACTAGCTATATGTCCACAGGGCAGCAGATAATACATTTTTAAAAAGATATAGACATGCAATGGAATATTACATGCACAACATGGATAAACACTGGAAACATGCTGAGTGAAGTCAGTCCGTCAGAAAGAATAAATGTTGTATGATATTACTCACATGAAATAGTAGACTAGGCAAAAATATAGAGACAAAATTTGTTAGTGGTTGCCAGTGGTAGTGTGGTAGCTCTAGAGGATCAGCATTAGACTTTGGACCACAAGGTTGGTGATTTGAGCCTCTACCAGCACTCTGTAGGACAAAGATGAGGCTTCGAAGATTTACAGGCTTGGAAACCCTATATAGGGTCAGAACCGAATGGATAGTACTTAACAACCACAACAGTAACAAGCGGCAAGAGGAAGTAAAAGAGGGGAGGTCATGGCTTAGGAAACTGTCAGTTTTTATTTATGGTGATGAAAATTTGGTAACCATTATTGGTGATAACTTAAAAATGTGATTAATATAATTGATGCCACTAAACTGGACTCATGAAAAATGTTGAAATTGGACAGTGTTGTGCCATATATTTACAACAGAAAAATTTTTTTAATTTAAAATAACAAAATTGCACCCAAAAGTACATTACTAAATTCAACAAAGTTTTCTACTTATATTTTCCACCTCATCAGAGAACTGGCTAGCCCTTTATTCCTTCAAAATTGAGCTCAAAATATGTATTATCCATGAAGATCTGATTCTCCTTAACATGTGCATAACTTACAATCAGTAGAGTTGCCTTTTAAATTTTTACTTCCTTTTTTAGGCATATTAATTAATAGTGTGAGTATTCATAGTATTACCACCTTTTAAAGAAAAAAGATGCATCTTCTTGTAAACATAGTTTTATAACTTCTAATATCAAGATGTTAAATAGTAAAAATTTCATTGCAATAAGAAAACTAGCACTAAGGAAGGAGGAGTAAGTAATTGTAGCAGGTGGCACATGGCAGGGGACCCAGCCTTCTGGGATTTGTAGGATCAAGCAGTGTACTGCAAAAAACAAAGTCAGCAGGGCAGGGCTTGATGGCGGCTAGAGTGGAGGTGCAGCGAAGTTCGCCTTCAGCGATGCCACAGAATATCAGGCAAAGCAGATCCAGGGCAGAGATCCAAAACTCAGAAACATAGAGATACAAATATTTTAAAAGTCTGAAGGCTTATAGCTAGTTGAACTTGAAGCTGAAGTAAGAAACTGTGTACTTTTGAAT
>NW_006409346.1:0-771 GCF_000296735.1 Chrysochloris asiatica | reverse complement strand
CAGCAACTCCCTGAATTAAGTCAACAGAAGGAAGAGTCGAGAACAGAACAAAACCATTAGAACAAACTCAGAGAATCTGGGAGGTCAGTCTATGATTCAAAACAATTACAATGTAAAAGAAGGTAAACACGTAGGAACAGAGATCCAGATGGTGAGAAGGTCAGGTAGATTACAGGACAAAATAGACTGCACTAAACAGAGAGAAAAGTTAATGGACTATAAGGCAACCTCAAAGAAAATGAACACTCATAACATACCAAGAAAATGAAAATTCAAGAAGAACATGGAAATATTAAAACTATGAGGAAACACAAGAAAAAACACAAAAAAAGGAGCAACACCACAAAAAAACAACAAACATAATGTCAGCAATTAATCCATACCTATTGATAATTACACTGAATGTAAATGGATTAAATGCATCTGTTAAGAGATGGAGAGTGGCAGAATGAATAAGAAAACAAGATCCTTCAATATGCGGTCTGCAAGAGACACATCCCACACACAGAGGGAAAAAAACAGATTAAAAATCAAAGGATGGAAAAAAACAGATTAAAAGTCAAAGGATGGAAAAAAATATAGCAAACTAATTGCAATAAAAAACGAACAGGAGTGGCAGTACTAATCTCTGGTAAAATAAACTTTAAGGCAAATACCAGCATAATAGATAAAGACAGACATTATCTCATGATTAAAGGGACAATTGAATATGATGACATAACCATAGTAAATATCTATGCTTCCAATGAAAGAGCTTCAAAATATATAAAG
>NW_006409345.1:70517-72491 GCF_000296735.1 Chrysochloris asiatica | reverse complement strand
AGGGCTCAAACTGCTGACTTTGTGGTTCATAGTATACCATATAGCATAGTGAGCTACTGTGTTCCCCATGTAAGTATAGAAACTTAGATTAATGTTATAATCTAGAAATATCATAATCAGAAGTACAACTTTACTGTCAATTGATATTCAACAAAATTTTTTTGTTGCTGTTATTAAGTTCCATAAAGTCGGTTCTGATCCAAGCAATCCTGTACAGGGTTCCTGAGGAGTAGCTGGTGAACTTGAACCACTGAACTTGTGGTTCAAACTGACTTTGCAGTCCAGTGAATTAACGGACCCACAGCACCACATCAGGACTTCATATATGAAGATGACACTATATAAACAATTGTTAGCTCATCAAATGATGTTGAAACAATCAAGTTTTTTTTGTTTTTTTTTTTTATGGAAATACTAACAAAAAAATGCAATAAACAACAACAACAAAAAAAAAAACTAATGTCTTTCTTACTTCACAAGAAACAAAATGTTATTCAAAATTAATCATAAGCCTAAATTCTCAACTAAACTCATAAAACACAAACAAATCATGTAATATCTTTCTAATCAGGAAGCATGCAGAAATATCATAGCCAGGACACAATAAATTCTAATTACAAAGTAAGAAATTTGAAGATGTGAGTTCATAAAAATTAAAGCTTTCTGCTCTTTGTAGAGCATAGAGAAGGAAAGTGAATGTTACAAGTTTGAGAACATTATTTACTGCTTTATGGTGTTGTTAAGTGTGGTCGAGTTGGCTCTGACCCATAGTGACCTGTACAGGGGTTCCAAGGAGCTACTAGTGGATTTGAACTGTTGATCTTGTGGTTCATAGACCAATTTGAACCTACATCACTACATCAATATCAGAAATGAGAAGCTAAACTACAACATAATAATGGGAAATTTTTCTGCATATAACTTCAACAGAGGAAATATGAAAACAGTCAAATATCTGGAGACGTTCAGCATAATTATATGTCAGGTGAATGCAAATTTAAACCAGTATCCATTTATATTGTCGTTAAGTGCCATCTAATTTTTTCCTACTCAGCAAGTCTTTCCACAATTGTGAAAAACACTTCCACAATTGTGAAAATTCATTCCCACCATTTTTATATTGGAGGCTATTGTTATAGCTTGTTGATAGGGGTCTTCCTCTTTTTTTGTTGACCATCTACTTTGTCAATCTTCTTCTTTAGGCAAAGGCTCTTCCTGACAACCTGGCCAAGGTACCAAAGTTGAAGTCTTAATATCTTGCTTGTAAGGAGCATTCTGGCTGTACTTATTCAAAGACAGTTTTGTTTGTTCCTCTGGTAGTCCATGGTACTTTTAGTATTTTTCACCAACAGCACAATTAAAATGCATCTTCTTTTCTATGATCTTTCTTATTCATGATATAATTTTTACATTTATATGAAGGGAGTTAAAATACTATGGCTTGGGACCAGTGCATTCTAGTCCTCAAAGTGACACATCAAAGAAATATTTTGTAGCTGATTTGCCTAAACCTATACATAGTTTTCATCACTGCTCTGTCAGTTTGTCGTACTGTTGTGGCTTGTATATTGCTGTGATTCTGGAAGCTTTATCACAAATATTTAAAATACCAGCAAGTTTACCCATGGTGGACAGGTTTCAGGTGAGCCTGCAGATGAAAATAAACTAGAAAGAAGGAGATATTAATTACTTCTAAATATTTTGTCAATGAGTAACTTATGAATAGCAGTGGAATACTGTCAGCACCAGATTATTGAATATTGAAACATGATAAGAACAGCAGAATATAGTCAGATACAGTGCAGGGAGATGAAGCATTCAGGTTTGAGGCACTCAAAATGCGAATGGGAGGCAGCTGCCACCTCAAAGTAGAGTTGAACATGATGAATGGATGAAAGGTTTTGGAACCTTCATTTGCAGATGGGGCACAACTCAAAATGAAGAGAAACAGGTGTAAAAAGCCATTAGTAATCA
>NW_006409345.1:68481-70147 GCF_000296735.1 Chrysochloris asiatica | reverse complement strand
AAAGAGGAAAGATCAGTAGCTGGAAAATAATATAACCTTGCTAATAGAAACAATGCTACAGATCCTGTGATAGAATTTTGCAAGACCAATGACTTGCTCATTCCAAATGCCTTATTTAAAAAAAAATGTTTTTTAAATTTTTATTATGAATTGAGTGATAGTTTACATGGGAGAACATCTGTTTTATACTCATTGTTTCATTGCAATGATTATAATCTCATCCATGCATCAGCATTTTTGCTTCTATTCCTCTTTTTCTTTTCTTTCTTTCTTTCTTTCTTTATGTACACAGAAACACTCATGATTATATAAAAGTGTACATTCTGCAAACTGCCTCCATGCATCATCATTCAACAGTTTTTGCTTCTATTCCTCTGTTTCTTTTCTTTCTTTCTTTCTTTTTTTTACGTACACAGAAACACTCATGATTATATAAAAGGGTACATTCTGCAAACCTGCCTCCAGGTTGCCATCACACAGCCTTTCTTTTCCCATAAATCTAGAGTCTTCAGCTGCTCTATCTCTCCATGACCTCATCTCTGCCTCCATCTCTGGTGTCACTGCTTCTCTGCATAGGGTCCCACATTCTGCTCATGCTCTTCTCCCTTGATGGTGCTAAGGTTCTCTCTTTTTGGAATGTAAGATTAACTACTCCCCCATTACATTGCAAAATTTCTACCTTTACAGTTGTGAAAATCACAATTAGTCATGATAACAAATTACTCACTATTGACTCATAGGCATCTCATCCCCATGTCCTTTCACCCAACCCATCTAGACGTGATGAAAACTATTCAGTGGGGATTCTAACTTCCCCTGCACACTATAAAACCAAACTTCCTCTTGAGAATTTGTAAGCCAGTCACTTCATGCCTTTATACATCCCCTAATTTTAGGTAGCCAATGTCTAAATTTCCCATCCTTATCAACTCTGTGTACAGAGGGGATGTGGATGATCCTTGATGTAAAGATTCCTTTTCTCTAAATTGGTATTTTGAGCTACTACAACCACAAATATAGATTAAGTTCATCTTCAAATTGTAGCAATTTACACTTGTTTCCTTTATCAAAATTTTATTTTTATCTTTGTCTAGTCAAGTTCTGCTTATCAAGCTATCAAAATTAGGTCAAATGGCTACAATCTGAAAGTTTGGGTGTTCTTGTGCATCTCCCCTCACTTCATATTTGCTGGATGCTTCACTCTCAGCTCTAGCTTTTCCTTGACATATCCTTGTCCATGGGCCCAGGAGTACCCAGGTCTCACCATACTTAAAATTAACCAGCCCTTCTTCCTCTTTCTCTCATCTGCAGGTCTATGGGAGTCTCTGGAACGTGATTGAACTCAGTCAATATCTTCATTGCTGCCAATTCATGGCTGTCCCAATTCAACTCAGCAGTACAACATGATCACCAGCCTGCTTGTGTATTCCCTTTGAGTTTCAGTCTTAGAGCATGGGATTTCAAAGAGATTGTTGTATGATTTCCACATTTCTTTGCGTCATCTCTCTTTGGAATGAGCACAAATATGCAACTCTTCCAGTCAGCCAGATAGTTGTCTTCCAAATTTCTTGGCAGAAATGAGTGAGTGTCTCATGTGCCACCTCACTTTCTTGAAAATTTTCAATTTATGTTCGATCAATTCCTGGTGCCTTGTTCTTTGCCAATT
>NW_006409345.1:65351-66431 GCF_000296735.1 Chrysochloris asiatica | reverse complement strand
TTTCTTTGTTCTACTTCATTTTCAATGTATGTTGTGAAGTATTAACTTTCTTTGAAGCAGCCCTACAGTCTGCTAGCATTTCCTTCCTTTTAAGACAGACTATAGTGTAGTGGTTATGAATCGGGCTGTGAACCTTAAGGTCTACAGTTCGAAACTACCAGATGCTCCTCAGGAGAAGGATGAGGCTTTCTGCTCCCTTAAAGATTTACAGCCTAGGAAATCTTGTACAGGGTCGCTATGGGTCAGAACCGACTCAACGACACTTAACAACAACAACATTGTATCCTGTAATCTACCTGACCTTCTCACCAGCTGTATCTCTGTTCCTATATTTCCCCCTTCTTTGACATTGCTATTATTTTGAAGTCTGGTTGACCTCCCACATCCTCTGAATCAGTTGTATTAATTTTGTTCTCTTGTGAATTTTGCTATCTGCTGCCTGAGTTCCAGGTGGTGTTAGCACATCTCTCAATCTCTGTTTGTTGTCTTTTCTTGTTGGTTTTTAGTCCCAATATCTCCCTTTAGGATTTTTTTAAAGTGCTGGGTTGGAGTTGAGAAAGTCTGTTAGTTTCTGTTTATCCTAGAATGTTTTGACTGCACCATTGCACTTGATTGAGAGATTTGCTGGGTAGACAATTCTTGGTTGGTTTTGTTTTTCTTCTAGGGTTTTATATATGTCTCCCCATTGCCTTCTTGCCTGCATAGTTTCTGCTGAGAGGTCAGAATTAATCTGAATTCCCTGCCTTTGTAAGTAACACTTCACTTTTCCCTGGCTGCTTTTAGGATTCTTTCCTTTTCTTTGATTTTGGAGAGTTTAATTATGATATGTCTTGGTGATTTTCTTTTGGGTTCTATCCTCTCAGAGGTTCCTTCAGCTTCTTGAATGCTTATCTTCTCATCCTTCAATCTTTTAGGGAATTTTTCTTCTAGAATACCCTTAACTGTCTCCTCTGTTGATGTGATTCTTCCTTATCCAGAATGCCAATAATTCTTAAGTGATTCCTCTTCATGTTATCCAACATGAATCTTAGACTCCTTTCAGATTTTTTCATCCTTTTTTCTGCTTTCTCTTCTATCTTA
>NW_006409345.1:63346-64191 GCF_000296735.1 Chrysochloris asiatica | reverse complement strand
TCAAGCAGGAGAGTCAACTTTAGGGTTAAATCCCAGAGTCAGAAGTCATATGAAGCAAAGGATTAGCCTGTGGGACCCTTGGGTTTTTAGGGATATCCTCTTTGTGCCATGGAAAAATTGCACCATCTGGGTGCAATGCATAACCATTTGGGGGGTGCACTCCCACCCATCTGAAGATACTTATGCTGGGCAGAGAGGATGCAACAGGAGAGAAGGAAAGAAAAGTTACAAAAAGTGATCACACCTCTTTTTCCACAAGTCACTACATGGGTTTTGTTCTGTAACTGCCTGGCAGGGGACCCACCTTCTGATCTCGGCCCAGGATGTGTGGGCTACAGGCAGCATCCTGATTAATACAGAAATCAGTGTTTATTCCTCCCACAGTCAGACTTCTCCACTGGTGTGTGCCCGAAACTGCTTCCACCCTACTTTATATTAGATCTAAAATTCCGGAACTGTCCTGGCAAAGTGCCTTCTCAGGCATTTTTCATGCCTCCACTGAGGAACCTCCACTATCTATCTCCCCTTTTTCTGACCCCCAAAACGGAATTCCCTGGAGTATGTCTTCATAATATTCTGTTATTATCCTTTTTATTTCTATTGGTTCTGTTGTGACATCACCCATGTGTTTTCATATGCATGATATTTGAGTCTTTTCCCACTTTATTTTATTTGGTTTGCAATGTTTTTTTCAATTTTATTAATCCTGTCTAAGAACTAGCTTTTTGTCCTGTTGATGCTTTCTATAGTTTTTCTGTTTTCTATCTAATTTATTTTTGCTCCAATCTTTATTATTTCTTTCCTTCTGTTGACTGTAGGTTTACTTTGCTGGTCTGTTTCTAGTT
>NW_006409345.1:55267-62101 GCF_000296735.1 Chrysochloris asiatica | reverse complement strand
CTCTGAATTTGTTCTTGTAGTTTTGTTCTGTTCTGGACAATTCCACCAGTCAATTGAGTTCCCGGTGGTCCTGCCACATATGTCAATCTCTGATTGTTTTTTCCTCTTGTTGGTTCTCAGTCCAAAGAACTCCTTTTGGAATGTTTTGAAGCACTGTGTTGGCTTTGGCAAAATCCCTTACCTTCTGTTTATCTGGGAATGTATTTATTACATCATCATATTTGATTGGCAGCTTTGCTAGGTAGAAGATTTTTGGTTGTTAGTTTTTTGCTTTTTTTTTTTTTTTCTTTTCAGGGTTTTATATGTGTCTCTTCATTGCTTTTTTGGCTGCATGGGTTCTGCCAAGACTTCAGAGCTTAGACTGGTTTTCTTGTCTTTGTATGTAGCATTTCTCTTTTCCCCATCTGCTTTTAGGATTTTCTCCTTTTCTTTGATTTTGGAGTGCTTGATTATGATATGTCTTACTGATTTTCTTTTGGGGTCTATCCTTCCTGGGGTTCGTTGTGCCTCTTGAATGCTTATCTTTTTTTTTGTTTTTTGGGATGTTATAGAAATTTTCTTCCAGAAGCTCTTCAAGTATCTGCTCTGTGAACTTGTGTGATTCTACTTGTTCTGGAATGCCAATAATTCCTATGTTGTTCCTCTTCATGTTGTCCCACATGAATCTTAGACTCTCCTCAGATATTTTTATCTTTATTTTTGCTTGATTTTATATCAGCAGTATTGAGACATATGTCTTCCAAGTTCACTGGTTCTGGCTTCCATTTCTTCAATTATACTTCTTTGTCATTTCAGTTTATTGTCCATTTCTGAAATTTTATTGTTAATCATTTGTACCTCTTTTTGCATGTTTTGAATTGTTTCAACTGCTGCATCAATCTTATGTGATTGTTCCTATAGTGCTTTCCTGATGTCTTCATTATTTCTTCAAACCCTCCATGGAGAATTTGGATGCATCTCAACATCATTCTCCTGAATTCCTTCTCAGGCAAAATATGGCATTGAATAGATCCCACCTGAATTTACAGATCATCTGAAGAACAGATATGATGTGTTTGACACTAAAGACTGAGTACCAGTATCATATTTCATTTCATTGCAACTTATTTTTCAATTAATAGTGAAGAACTTTGGAAACATTGTTGTTGCTGTTGTTAAATGTCATCAGGTTTGTTCCAACTCATAGCAACAATTTATAGGGTTTCTGAGGAGCAGCTGGTAAGCTTGAACTGTCCACCTTGCAATGCAAACTGAATTTTCAGTCCATTACATCAGCCCACAGTTCCGCATCAGGACTCTGTGGAAACATTATGTGTAATAATATAAGGAAATATATATATATATATATAAAGTTATCATTGTAAATAAATTTTTTTCCTGTAATTTAACACAGAGTATTTCATTTAATTTAGTATGTATACTCCAATATAATCTGATACCACAAATTGTGGTGGCTTGAATGTTGCTGTGATGCTGGAAGCTATGCCACTGGTATTTTAAATGCCAGCAGGGTCCGAAGACCTTCCAGAGTAACACAGAATAGGAAAGAGGTGAGGCAGACTACTTTGGAATGTTTAGACAATGAATAGCTTATGTATATCAGCATAATATTGCCAGATATAGTGACACAAGATGAACACTTCAAGTTGTAAAACACTCAACTCATAGTATGACTTGGAAAGAGTTGCTTCCTCAAAGGAGAATTGAACATAGTTTTGTGACTAGAGCATAGCTATGGGGACCTTCATTTGATGTTGTAACAGAACTCAAAAGGAGAAGCAGTTGAAAGCATCCATTAATATCAGAACATGGAATGTATGAAATATGAATCTAGGAATATTGTAAGTTGTAGAAAATTAAATGGAACACATAAAGGCTGATATCCTAGTCATTAGTAACTGGTAATGGCCATATTGAATCTACAATCATATGGCTCATTATGCTGGAATGACTAAAGAAAAACGACATCATATTCATGGTCAAAAGAACAGTTCAAGGTCTATCTTGAAGTACAAAAATGTCTGTGATAGACTAATATCCAAATGCCTACAAGGAAGATCAGTTATTATTATTATTATTCAAATCCCCTAAGATTGTTATTGTTGTTGTTGAGTGCCATTGAGACAGGTTCCAACCCATAGCCACCCTGTATAGGGTTTCCAAGGAGCAGCTGTTGAACTTGAACCTCAGGCCTCCCCATTCATGTAGACTTTGCGGTCTACTGCATTAAACAACAGTGCCACACCAGGACTTCTCTGAAACCCTAAACAGTGTTGCTATGAGACAGAACTGACTCCAGGGCACACAACAATTACCAGCATCTTTTTCAGTCTGAAATTGATCAAATATGCAATAAGGTTGCATTGATAATTACTGCTGATTGTCATTCAAAAGTAGAAAACAAAGAGGAAAAATTAGTAGTAAAATAGAACATAATGATAAAAATGATGTTGGAGAGCTCAAGATAGAAATTTTCAAGACCAACAACTCATTATTTGCAAATTGATAACTTCATTCATTGCAAATATCTTTTTTGGCACTTGTGAATTTGTCTAAATTTTCATCAAAGTCAGCCTGAATTTGCATATGAACAATTAATGGTCTTGTCTATAGTCTGTGTCTGGTCTTATTTTGTTTAATGATATTGAGCTTCCCCAATATCTCTTCCTACATAATTAGTTAATTTGACTCCTGTGATTCTTGTCTTCTGAGATTCACATGTATATTCAACTTCTTTCTTGTTTAAAAAACATTTTGTTGCAGATGATGTAAAGTTTGATTCTGCTTCTTCCTTGTGTAGAAAGATGTAGTCAAATATGGCTTCCACACCATTTTTTGCAATAGTTCACTGCTCTATCTTTTAAAAAGAAAAATGAAGAAATACTGATTTGAATAAAGAAAACAGTAGGAACTTGAAACTTGGTTTCTTTTAACATGCTCACTTGATAAATAAGAAAACAGCACTCAGAAAAGGAAAAATAAAGGAGAGTAGTGGTACAGTGGGTTACTTATTGGATTGTTAGCTACAAAGTAAGCTGTGCAAACCATTAGTTGTTCCATAGGAGAAAGATGTTGTCTGATGTTTTAGAAATTTACAGCCTTAAAAACATTAAGTATGAGTTATATTCTGTTCTATATAAGTCTGAATCAACTTGATGGCCTTTAGTATGTTTTGTTATATGTTTTGTAGACTAATTCTTGTGTGGTGCTGTGGGTTAATGCTCTGGACTGCAAAGTCTGTTTGAACTGCAAGGTTGATGGGTCATGCTCACCAGGCACTCCTCAGAAATCCTACAAAAGTTTGCTATTAGTCAGAACCGACCATATGGCACTTAACAACAACAACAATAGCATGTTTTGAAAAGTGATGTAATATTCTTAATGCCATGTATTATTATCAGAGTTTATATGATATCCAAATTTTCAAGTTCATTATTTAACATTCCTTTTAGCATACCTAGAGATACAAGTCCCTGGTAGAATATTTGTGTGTTATCCAAAAGAGCCAAAATTTCAAAATTTTTATTTGTATTCTCTAAAACTTTTATACCATAGCTTTAATTATAACTTAATTTACACATATTTTCTTCACTGAAGTCTCGAGATAAATATTTATATTTACATGCTATTCTAGCAAATGAAATCTGTTTTTTATTGCCCTTACTAAATGTTAAGAAATTAAATCTTAAAATTTTCAGCAGGAGAAAATATAGTCCTTGGAGAAATTATGCATCAAGGAAATTTTTGATTCTCAACATTATATTGCTAAATTCAGTTGAGTAATATTGAATGTGGTATACATATCTAAAGTAAAGAAATATAGAGCAGAAGAATTTTAGTTCCTTCTTACTGATATCAGAAAAGTAAGACCCTTGAACATGACACTAATTTAAAAACAAATCTGCAAATTCTCTTTCAGTACTTGTAAGGAATGCACCTAAGGCTTTCTACATTACCTAAATTGTTGTAAAATCATTACATAGTACATTACATAAATGAGAATGAAAAGAACTAGATTCCTTTTTATATGTCAGTATTTTTTACACATTCTTGAAGGTATGTGACTATTCTGATCAATGAATTGAAAAGGTAACATTATTCCCTAGTTATAAAGACATGAAGATTACAAAGCCCCTCCACTCACTCAGCACATAGGATAAACTCTGTTCCACTTTCTACTATTACATATTTAATTTATGCTTGCAAGTTTTTGAATGGATAAAAAAAACTACAGGATCTGTTTCATGTTAATAACAGGCTAAGAAATGGAAGATTTCCCTTAGTATCTTTCTTTATCTATGAAGTTTATTTTTAATTTTTCAATATTTCATCAAGGTTGAATATTTTTTAATGCCATAAACTGGGAGTAACTTGAATAATTTCTATAAAATTGTTAATTTATATAATTTATCTTATAAATGATTCTTATGGTATTTTTTGTAATAACATATTCAAATCTGCATCACTATCAGGGTATGAAAATTCAGAAGCAGGTTTTTGCTGCTGTTGTTAGTTGTCCTCCAGTCAGTTCCAACTTTTAGCAACTCTATGCACAACAGAGCAAAACACTTCCAGGTTCTGTACCTTCATCAAAATTAGTGTTACATTTCACCCATGGCAACTGCTTTTATCTTAATGGGAGGTCTTCCTCTTTTACATGGATACTGCACTTTAACAAGAATAATACCCTTATCCAGGGACTTGCCCCCCTGAAAACACATCTGAAGTATGAGAAATGAAGACTCGCCACCTTAGCTTCGAAGGAGCATTTTGCTTTAGTATTTCTTCTAACACAAATTATTTTGCTCTTCTGGAAAGCCATAATACTTTCAATATTCTTAATGAACATCTTCATTAACATCTTCTTGGTTTTACTTATTTATTATCCAAATTTCATATTCATATGAGACTACTGAAAATACCATGGCTTGGGTCAGGTATCCTGATCTCTTTGCTTTTGAACACTTTAAAGTGGTGTTTTATAGCACATTTGCCTAGTGCAAAACATTGATTTCTTGACTGCTGCTTTCTTGAGTGTTGATTGTGAATCCAAGCAACATGAAGTCTGACAACTTCAATCTTTTTCCATTTTTTATGATATTATTTACTGCTCCAGTTGTGAGGATTTTTGTTTTCTTTAAATTGAGGTGCAGTCTATTCTGAAGGCCTATAATCTCTATCAGTAAGTACTTTAAGTTTTCTTTGCTTCTAGCAAGCAGGGTTGTTTCATCTATACATTGCAGGTTGTTAATGAGTCTTCATCAAAGTCATCTTCATGTAATCCAATTTGCAGATTGTTTGCTCAACAAACAGATTGGAAAATTATAGTGAACTTTCTGGCACACAACTTTCATGATTTTAAATCATTCAGTATCCTCTTGTATTGTTCAAATGACTGTCTCTTGATCTATGTACAGGTTCCTCATAAGCACAGTTCTGAAATAACCATTTTTCACAATGTTATCCATCATTACCATGATCCACACCATTGAAAGTCTTTGTTTAATTAATAAAGCACAATAAAATATCTTTCTAATATTCTCTGGTTTCAGCAAAGATCCATCTGATGTCAGCAGTGATATCATTAGTTTTGTATTCATGAAACTGATACGATTGTTGTTTTGTTGTTAAATGCCAATGGGTTGTTAGACTCATAGTAATTCTGTATAGGGTTTTGAGGAGCAGTTGGTGAGTTTTAACTGCCAATCTGTGGTTTCAAGTCCAGTGCTGATCCTACAGCACCACACCAGAAGTCCTGGCATGATTGTTATTGTTGTCTTTATGTGCCATCAAGTCAACTCTGACTCAGAAAGACCTGTTTGAGTCAGAGTCAATGTTTGAGTTTGAGTCCACTGTTGTTGCCACCTTGTCAATCCATCTTTTGTGGTATCTTCCTCTTTACAATGATCCTCTACTTTTTCAAGCATGATGTCCTTTTTCAGGCACTGATTCCTTTTGATAATATGTCCAAAGCATGAGAGACAAAGTCTTCCCATCCTCATTTCTAAGGAACATTTTAGCTGTACTTCTTGCAACACAGATTTGTTTATTTTTCTAGCAGGCCATCAAACTTTCAATATTCTTCACCAACACCAAAATTTAAATGCATGGATTCCTCTTTAGTTTTTCTTATACATTGTCCATGTTTCATATGCATATTAACCCACTAAATATACCATAGCTTGGGTCAGATACCTCTTAATTCTTAAATTGATCTCTTTGTTCTTGATAAGTTTAAAGAGGTCTTGGATAGCAGATTTGCCTAATGCAATATGTCTTTTGATTTCTTGACTTCTGCTTCTATGAATGTTGATTGTGAATCCAAGCAAAATTAAGTCATTGATAGCTTCAATCTTTACTCTATTCATCAAAATTATATTAATTTGCCCAGTTGTAAGGATTTTTGTTTTATTTACATTCAGGTACAATCTATAATCAAGACTGCAATCTTCATCAGTAAGTTTTGTAAGTCCTCTTGACTTCTGGCAAGCAAGGTTGTATATGTATACCATGGGTTGTTAATGGGTCTTCCTCCAATCATGATATCACATTTTCTTCAATGTGCCCATTCGTTGTGGTTACGAATAGGGCTGCAAACCTTAAGGTCAGCAGTTCAAAACTACCAGCCACTCCACGGAAGAAAGTTGAATCTTTCTACTCCCATAAAGATTTATAGCCTCAGAAACCCTGTACAGGGTTGCTATGGGTTGGAACCGACTCTACGGCACTTATCGGTTCTTATTTATTGCTGTGAAGTTGGTTCTGACTCACAGAGACCCTGTGTAGGTTTTCTAAGGAGTCCCTATAATTCTCAAATATTTCAAATTGACTCTT
>NW_006409345.1:53817-55167 GCF_000296735.1 Chrysochloris asiatica | reverse complement strand
ATTTTCTGTTAAGTTCTTTTACTTCCTCATTTCTGAAGCTTCTCTATTTTAAACAGCAAGTTTCAGAGTTTCTTATGATATCCATTGTGGTATTTTTTTTCTTTCATGTCTTTTTAATGATGCTTTGCTTTCTTCTTCTGTGATGTTCTTGAAGTTTTCCCACAATTCTTCTGATCTTTCTACATGTAAATCACCATGGTATGGGAAACTGTCAGATGAGTGGTGTATCAATTTAGACGACTGATTACAAAACATTTATGATGGTCATTAGTCTTTAAAGAGTTATGATTTTTTCCATAATTCCATATTGTTGTTATTGCTATTAAGAGTAATCAGGTCAGTTTGAACTCATAGCAACCCTGTATAGGATTATGACTAGCGACTATTGAGTTTTAATCACATTCTTATGGATCAAACTGACCATGTGGTCCAATGTTTATCTTACAGTGCCACAACAGAAGTCTATCATTCACTGATAAGCCCCCTCAAAACAAACTCATTGCCATCTAATGGATTATGACTCATAGCAACTCTATTAAACTGAGTCTAACTGTTCTGTGTGGTTTCCCAGACTGTGAATCTTTATAGGAAGAGAAAGTCTCATCTTTCTCCTGATGAGTGGCTATTGGATTTGAACTGATACTTTTGCGGTTAACAACACTATACTTATGCAACAGCTCAACTGGAACTCCTAATTTATTACATCCGTATTAATGACTTGTACTACATATATCAGAGGAATAGAAACGTGACATACAGCAAAGCTGATCTATATTTACTCAAATATACTACATCTATTCAAATATTTTTCTTTTAAGTTTAGATTACTTCAGAAAAGAGAAAGTTGACTTCGGAAATAGAAAGATTAGCTCATATTTCTACTCATTCATCCTTTGATTTTTGATAAAATGTATACACCCATTCTTTATTTTGGGAGAAGGATGAGGTTTTCTGCTCCCATAAAAATTTATAACTACAGAAACACTATACAATGTTTCTGTGTATGAATTGACTGGACAGCACTTAAAAGCAAGAACAATAGCAAATGTCACTTTTTGACTTTATTAAATTTCAAAGACCAGGTTGTTATAGGAAAATCAGTGCTATGCAAAAATTGAGGATGATCACATCATATTACAAATTGACTACATCATTATATAAGTGCCAAATTACATCATCCCATAAGTGTCAACTTACATTACATAACTGTCAAACCACTGAGGATCAAGGTCTAGCCAAGGTGACCCATAACTTTCAACATCACAGTAAGTGCTACTCTCCCCTCACACCTTGATGTTTGCTACTGCTGGCTATATGTTGTTAATGTACAAAATAGTCAGTATATTTTTT
>NW_006409345.1:29779-35383 GCF_000296735.1 Chrysochloris asiatica | reverse complement strand
CTCTGTCTCACTTAGCCCATTGAGACCTGTCTAATTGTTCTCCCATCTGCTTTGTTATTCCATGGCAGGAACTTTTTTTAGACCAAAAACAATGAAAAAAAAAAATCACTCATTCTTGCTGTTTCAAACTTTTCAGTGGTAGTTTTTGTAGGGGAAAAGCAAAGATTTCTCTTCACCTCAAAGGCAGATCTCCCATGAAGCAGAGAAATGTTTGATTTTTAACAGAAGCAGATGAAAAACAAAGATGCAGGACTCCTTCAGTTCTTCACTTTGTTTATTTTGTTGTTAAATAATGTCTGGTTTTTCTGATTCATAACAATCATGTATAGGATTACCAAGGAATGGCTGATGAATTTGAACCACTGACCTTGCAGTTCAAACTGACTTTACAGTCTAGTGCTTATCTTACAGCGTCACACTAGTCTTAGAAAACCTTTGCAGAATAGTGCTTCACACTAGAAGAAATAAAAAAATCTTGCATTAGAATCATTCAACATCTACATGCTGCTTCACACTGTTCTGCAGCAAAGCCTTTGTATTCTGTATCTGGTCTTGTGCTCCTGTAATGGTAATGATACAACCTTCAGACCCTTTTAAAGTTTCATCAATTTTGATTGATGTTCCAGACTTGTGAAGAATTTGTTTAATCCACTGACCCCCATTGCCAATAATTTACTGTTTGTTGTTGTTAATTGCCATTGAGTCAGTTCTGACTCACAATGTCAATGTATTGAGTTTTGGAGGAGCAGCTGGTGATTTTGAACCACAAACCTTGTGATTCAAACCAACCTTGTGGTTCAGTGCTTATACTACAGTGCCACCTTTGGGAATAGTTACTTGTGTAGTAAAAATAGTCCCATCAACATCACCATATGATCCATGGCTACCTGTATAACCACTCTGTGATTCATAAGCCATTACCACTCTGACGGTCTCTATATATCTATTGCAGAAGCTAAAATTTCATCAGCATTGAAGAGAATCATGCAATCATAACCGTGTGCTGATCTCTTTCTTTCTATATAGACATAGATCTCCTCTTCTTGGTACTGGTGGTGGTGGAAGTGGAAGTTCTGAGCTCTGTCACCACCCCAGCCACCTAGTTCAAGAGGTGGAAGAGGAGGGCCTTGACAAGGGCTCATATCATCATAATCTCTTCTAGATGGATGCAATGTAAGTCCACACCAACCAGGATGCATTGTTTCAAAACCATCTCTTCCTTGAATGGGAAATCTCACAGGATGTCCACGTGGGTCATCGAGCATCATTTTAAAACCATCACCATAGTAATGGGTCAAAAAAATGTTAGCCCATTTATAAACATATACAGATATAGAGATATTGTCAAAACAGACTTCTTAACTCACACTGAGTATCTCTAAATTATCTATAAATTCAATAATACCTACTTATCAGAATTGTGCTTCCATACTTGACTGTTCCTTTTTTGCTTTCACTTTTTCTTTGACCATCTCTAGTTATATCAATCAACTGTCATTTCATCTATTTATAAAAGCTAGCCTAAATTGCTATTTTACTCATCTTTTCAAAGGGATATTGAACACCAAATCATTTGACTTGTATATTTTTGTGATATTTATTGAAGTGTATTAAACTCTGTCTTCCAGAATGAACATTCTATAATCTGTTCATTCTACAAATATTTATAAAACCTTGACATATACAGGTAATAGATTAGACCACCGGGATAAAGACTTTGCAAAGCAGACACAGTACAATTTTCACAAAGCTTAAACACTATGAGGAGTCATTCATTACTCATCACTACTATATATCTTCTTTTATAAGGACATACATTTTATGGAACTAAGAAGGGGATCAAGTTTATGTTTCTGACTCTGTAGCACATAGCAACAACACAACAAAAATTTGGGATCTTCCACCACACATCTATTAGAGTTTTCATACTGTGGTAACTGGATTGGATCCATGGAAGCAGCAGTCAAGTTAATCAAAGAAGATTTGCTGAGGAAATCTGCAGCGAAAGACCACTTTAAAGTGTAAAAAAGCTTAACAGTCACTTTGAGGACTAAAATGCACTTATCACAAGTTCAGTAGTGGCCAATCCCTGGAGAAAGACATGATGTTTTGGTAAGATTGAAAATGAGGGGCACCTGCAATGTGATGGATTTTTATATTGTCCATACGAACAGGCTCAAAAGTATAAACATTTATAAGTAAGGCACAAGGCTGGGAAGTGTTTTATTATTTTATGCATAGGGTTATTATAAGTCAGACCAACCCCTAACAACATAAGCATGTCAAAGCTAGATAATAAATGAGGATGGCCTAATATCACATGGCCTTCCTTCACTTGTTGATGGGATGCAAATCAAAATGAGTAAAAAAGTTGTAAGCATCAATTAGTAATTAGAGCATGGAATATCTGGTGTGAATCTAAAAAAAATGAGAACTCTCAAAAATGAAATGGAATGTATAAAGATCTATATCCTAGGCATTAAAGCTGACTGATATTGTCCATTTTGAATCTGACAATCATATGGTTTACAACACTGGGAATGACAAATTGAGGGACAATAGAATCACATGCAGCATCAAGGAGAATATTTGAAGATCTAGAAGTATAAAGTTGTCTGTGATAGGTTAATATCCATATGCCTACAACGAAGAGGAGTTAAAGCCACTATTATTCAAATTTATGCAGCAACCACTAAAACCAGTGATGAAGAAATATAAAAATGTTACCAATTTCTTCAGTCTGAAATTGATCAAACATGCAATCAAGATGTAGTAATAATTACTAATGATTGTAATGCAAATGTTGGAAACAAAGAAGAATGATGATTATTTGGAAACTGTGGCTTTAGTGATAGAAAGGAGGCTGCAGATCTCAATATAGAATTTTGCATGACAATGCTCTTTGCAAATAACTTTTAATAAAACAACATAAAAATGACTATAAACATGAACCTCACCAGATAGAATACACAGAATTTAAATTGAGTACATCTGTGGGAAGAGACGTTGGAAAAGCTCCACAGCATCAGTCAAAACAAGACCAGGGTCAGACTGTGTAATAGACCACTAATTGCTAATATGCAAGTTCAGGCTGAGGCTGAAGAAAATGAAAACAATCTCATGACAGCCAAAATTTGACCTTGAATATGTCCCACTTAAAATTAAAGATCATTAAAAATAATTTAAAAATTGATGCATTAGATGCTAATAACCAAAAGTAGAAAAGTAGTGTGATGACATCAACAACATCATACAAGAAGAATGTAAAAGATCATTAAGAAAGAAAAGACAAAAATGGATGTCAGAAGAGAATCTGCAACTTGTTCTACAATTTCAATGAATGGAAGAAATTATGAGGCAAAAAGCTGAAGAGAAATTTTCACAGGGCAGCAGGAAAAGACAAAGTCAAGTATTATAATGAAATGTTGAAAAACTTGATGCTAGAAAACTGAAAGTGAAGAATATGCTAAACATTTCTTATGTGGAAAAAACATAACAAAAATTTGAAGCCTCAACTTGCAATATTGAAGGATTGTATGGGCAATATAGGAGTCCTGGTGTGGAACTGTGGGTTAAAGCACCAGACTGCAAAGTCATTTGAACTGCAAGATCAGCAGTTCAAGCTCACCAGCTGCTCCTCATAAACCCTTTACAGGGTTGCTATGAGTCAGAAAGGACTTGATGGTACTTAACGATAAATGACAACGTGTGCAATATATTGAGGGATGCAGAAAGCATTAAAAAAAAAAAAAAAGATAGAAGGAATACAAAGAGTCACAGCACCAAATAGAAATAGGAGATGTGATCCATTTCAAGTGATAGTTTATGATCAGGAGCCAATGGTACTGAAGAAAGAGAACCAAGGTGAACTGAAGACATTCACAAAGAGCAAGCCTCCAGAAATTGATAGAATACAAATGAAATATTTCAACAAACATGTAACATTGGAATCAGTCACTCATCTATGACAAGAAATTTGGAAGACAGCTATTAGCTAACAGATTGGATGCAATCCACATTTGAACCAATTCCAAAGAGAGGTGACCCAATGGAATGTGGAACTCATTGGACAATTTCATTAATATCAGATGCAAATAAAATTTTGCTAAAGATAATTTTTAAATGGCTGAAACAGTACATTGATTGTGACCTACTAGAGGTTCAAGCTGGAATCAGGTGAGGATGTGAAATGAAGGATATAATTGCTGACATCAGGTAGATGTTGACTAAGAGCAGAGACTGTCAGAAATATGTATATTTGTGCTTTATTGTCTATGCAAATGCTTTTGACTGTATAGATCATGGCAAGCAATGGACAACATTGAGCAGAATGAATATTCCTGGACACTTTATTGTACTCATATGGAACTTGTACATAGACCAAGGCCCTCACAGAGAACAAGGGGACACTCGGTAGTTTAAAATAGGGGAAGGTGTGTGCCAGATTTGTATTATGTCATCATACTTATTCAAACTGCCCACCACTCATCTGTCATTTTGTCATACTGTGGGGGCCTATGTTTTGCTGTGATGCTAGAAACTTTGTCATGGGTATTTTAAATACCAGCAGGGTCATCCATGGTGGGTAGGAATCAACTGAGCTTCCAGATGAAGACAGACTAGAGATAAGGAGAGATAGACTACTTGTCAATATTTAGTCCATGAAAACATTAGTAATAGCAGTGCAACACAGTCTGAACCACAATACTAACTATTGAAACGTGATAAAGACCTCAAGAATATTGTCAGATATATAGTGCTGGAAGATGAGTCCTTCAGGTTAAAAGGCATGCAAAATACAACTGGGGAATAGCTGCCTCCACAAAGTAGAGTTGACTATGATAATGTGAATGGAATAAACTCTTTGGGACCTTCATTTGTTGCTGGGACACAGCTCAAAATGAAGAAAAACAGCTGTAAGCATTCATTAAAACTCAGAACATGGAACATACGAAGTATGAATCTAAGAAAATTGGAAGTTGCAAAAAATGAAATGGAACACATACACATTGATATCCTTTGTATTAATGAGCTGAAATTTACTGGTATTGGCCATTTTGAACCTGAGAAGCACAGGATTTAGTATGCCAGGAACAATATCTTGAAGAGGAATGGTATTGCATTCAATATCAAAAAAAGCATATCAAGATCTTTCTTTAAATACAATACTGTATGTGATAGGATAATGTCTATATGTCTACAAGGAATTACAGTTAATGTAATTATTGTTAAAATTTATGCATCAATCACTAAAGCCAATGATGAATTATACCAACTTTTCAATCTGAAATTGATCAAACATGCAATAAAATGTATTGATAATTAATGGCTATTGGAATACAAAGGTTAGAAGCAAAGACAAAGGATCAGTGATTGTAACATATGACTCCTATAGTGGAAACTATGCTGGGGATTGCATGACAGAACTTTGTAAGGCCAATGACTTTTTTATCACAAACATATTTTTTATCAACATAAAGACAACTATGCATATGGATCTCACCATATGGAGTACAGAGAAATCAAATTGATTGAAACTTTGGAAACAGTTAGTGGAAAAGCTCCATATCACCAACCAAAATATGATGAGTGACAGACTGTGGA
>NW_006409345.1:28488-29009 GCF_000296735.1 Chrysochloris asiatica | reverse complement strand
ATCTACCTGGCCAACTGGCTGAACAAGATCCATATCTGTGCCCATTCCAAAGAAAAGTTACCTAACAGAATGTAGTAATAATCATTAATATTGCATCTGAGTAATATGTTGCAAATATATATATCACTGTTTATGTAGATATGGATGTATGGATACATTCACAGAAAACTTCCAGAGGTTCAAGCTAGATCTAGAAGAGAACATGGAAGGAGGGATATTATTGCTGATCTCAGAAGGATCTTGGTTAGAAATCAGAAAACATCAGAAATATGTTCTATATGTCCTTTATTAACTACCTAAAGGCTTTTGATCGTGTGGATTGTATCAGGTTGTGGACAACACTTTGGAGAATGAGTATTCTAGAACACTTAATTGTGCTCATGGGGATCCAATATATAGACCATGAAGAGTTGTGTGAAGAGAACAAGGGAACACATAATGGTTTAAAATTAGGAAACTTGTGCACAAAGGTTGTATTATTTAACCATATTTATTCAATTTGTATGCTGAGCAAATCATCC
>NW_006409345.1:23452-25313 GCF_000296735.1 Chrysochloris asiatica | reverse complement strand
TTGCTGTGCATAGGTTTGCTATAAGTCTGTACTGATTCAATGACATCTAACTACAACAACAGCATTCAATGTGTACCCTAAACAAACTATTCTGAGAAATTTGATTATATGAATAAGAACTACCATCAGGGTTGGAGGAAGACTCATTAACAATCTGCCATATGCAGATAATAAAACCTTGCTTATTGAAAATGAAGATCACTTTAAATACTGATGGATGAATATCAAAGAGCACTGCCTTCAGTTGAGTCGTACCTAATGTAAAATAAACAAAATCATCACCATGGAATCAGTAAATAATATCATAAATGGAGGATATATTGAGTTGTCAAATAGTTCATTTTGCTTGGGTCTGTCATCAGCCCTCATATAAGCAATAGTAAAGAAATAATCAAGTGCCATATTACATTAGACACACCTGCTGCATAAGTCCTCTTTAAAGTATTCAAGAGCAAAGATCGCAGTTTGAGGACTAAGGTGCACCTGACCCAAGCCATGGTATTTTAGTGGCTTCATATCCATATGAAATTTGGATGGTGAATAAGGCAAACCTTAAAATAATTGATGTATTTGAGTTATGGTATTTGAAAAGAATATTAAAAGTACTGTGGACTGCTGAAAGAACAAACAAATCAATGTTAGAAGAAGTATTGTTAGAATGCTCTTTAGAAGCCAGGATAGTGAGACTTTATCTCTCATACTTCAGACATAGTATCCAGAGGAATCAGTCCCTGGAGAGGACATCTTGTTAGGTAAAATGATGAGTCAGTGTATAATAAGAAGCCCATTAATGGAATGTATTGTCACAGAGGTAGTAGCAATTGATTCAAACATCTCAGTTGTGAGGCTAACACAGGACTGGGAGGTATTTCAATCCACTGTAAATAATATCACTATTAGTCACAACTGACTCGATGGCACCAAACTAATATCACATGATAATAAATTTTGCTGAAGAGAATTTGAAAATGGCTTCAGCAGTACCTCAACAGTGAGCTGCCAAAACTCAAGGTAAATTCAGGAAAATAATGTTATCTAGGGATATCATTGATGATATCAGATGGTTCTTGACTGAAAGCAGATATAACCAGAAAGATGTTCACTTGTGATTTATTGCCTATGCAAAGGCATTGGACTGTGGATCATGACAATCTATAGATAACTTTGTGAAGAATGGGCACTACAGAACATTTCATTTTGCTCATGAGGAACCTATATATAGAATAAGAGACAGTGGTTCTAACAGAATTGAAGATAGTGAATGGTTTGAAATCAGGAAATGTGTGTACTAGGGCTGTATTCTTCCACCACAATTATTCAGTCTGTATGCTGAAGAAATAATCTCAGAAACTGGACTAAATGTAGAAGAGTGTGGCATCAGAATTGGAGGAAGATTCATTAACAATCTGTGATTTGCAGATTGTGCAAGTTTGCAAAGAGGACTTGATATAATTAGTGATGAAGATCAAAGATCACAGCATTCAATATGGGTTGCACTTCAATACAAAAAAAAACTGTTTATAACTGGACCAATAAATGACATCATGATAAATGGAAAAAAGATTGAAGTTGTCAATGACTTCAATTTGCTTTTATCCACATTCATCACTCATGAAAGCAGCAATCAAGAAATGAAACTACATGCTCCATTAGGCAAATTTGCTTCACAAGCACTCTTTAAAGAGTTCAAAGAAAATGTATCTGTCTGAGAACTACAGTTCACCTGAAGCAAGCCATGCTATTTTCGATCACCTCCTTTGCGTGAACGAGTTGGATTTGTTCATATGCAACTATTCTCCCATGGATAAGGAAGTCCATGGGATAATAAATGCATATGAATTATGGTCTTGAAGAATAGTTT
>NW_006409345.1:20967-22617 GCF_000296735.1 Chrysochloris asiatica | reverse complement strand
AATATTAAATATACCATGATGCTAGGTACCCTCAAGTCATTTCAGCTCATATGAACTCTGTGTGCAACAGAATGAAACGCTACCTGTGTTATCCTAATAGTTGCTGCTACATTTGAGCCATTTGTTGCATCCACTGACCCAATCCATATAATTAAGGTTATTCCTATTTTCTGCTGACACCTCTACTTTACGAAGCAAGATGCCCTTCTCTAGGGAATGGTCCTTCCTGATAACAAGTTCAAAGTAAATGAAACAAAGACTTTACAATCTCACTTTTAAGAGCATTTCAGCAGTACTTTTTCTAAGATAGATTTGTTTGTTCTCCTGGCAGTCAGTACTGCATTCAGTATTCCTTGCCAACAACATCATCATTCAAATGAATCAAATTCTTCTCCATTCTTCCTGATTCATTTTCCAGGCTTCATATGCATATGTTTTTGTTGTCATTGTTGTTGTTAGGTACAGTTGAGTCCGTTTCTAGTCATAGCAATGTGATACACAACTGAATGAAAAACTATCAGGTCTTGCGCCAACGTTGTTAAGATTATTGTTACACATGAGCCCATGGCTGCTGCTAATGTGCTAATCCATCTCTTTGGAGGCCTTCCTCCTTTTTGCTGATCCTCTCTGGTAGCGTAGTGGTTACGAATCGGGCTGTGAACCTTAAGGTCATCAGTTCGAAACTACCAGCCGCTCCGCGGGAGAAAGATGAGGCTTTCTACTCCCGTAAAGATTTACACTCTCGGAAACCCTGTACAGGGTCTCTATGGGTCGGAACCGACTCGACAGAACTTAACAACAACAACAACAACATATGTGGCACTGAGGGATAATGCGCTAGACCACAAAGTCGGTTTGAATAGCAAAGTTGGTGGTTCAAATTTACCAGCTGTTAACTGGAAACCCTATACAGGGTTGCTATGAGTCAGAAATCACTTGAAGACATTTGAAAACAACAACAATATGCCTTTGTACTTGTTGAAAATATTATCACTTCTGAGAGGTATATCTTAACCCTGAAAGCGGCATTCTTGCACTTAACTTTTTTTTTTTTCTTTTAAAGTTTTTATTGTTAATTATGTGTTAGTTTACATGGGTGAACATTATCTTTACATTCATCCTATTGCACTTTGTTTCATTGCAATGATCGCAATCCCCTGCATGCATCATCAAACAATCAAAGGATACACCCCACATGCCTGCCCCTCCTCCACCCCACCAGCACACAACCCCTCTCCCTTCCTGAGTCTAGAGTTCCCAACCTCTCCTTTTGTTCACTTAATTGTCTCTGCCTCCATCCACAGTGTCACTGCCTTTCTGGACTCAGTCTCACACTTTGCTTTTCTCCCTTGGTTCCAGGGATCTCCACTTCTGGATTAAAAAATCAGTCACTCCCCTCCTTTTGTTACCAAACATTTACATTTACATTTACATTTACATTTACCTTTCCAACACTCACTGTCAGACCTGATAGCAATCATTCCCTATTGAATCACAGGAGTCCTTTCCCGCTCACATTTTATTAACCCCATCCAGACAGTTTGGAAACAATTCAGTGGAGGTTCTACCTTTCCCTGTATCCTCTGGAACTATGTTCCCTATTGAAAGCTTGTAAGCTAGTCACTTTTTGCCTTTGTAGTCCCCCCATTT
>NW_006409345.1:16741-18467 GCF_000296735.1 Chrysochloris asiatica | reverse complement strand
CACCAGTAATGAGCAATACATCTTGATTGCATGTTTGATCTATTTCAGATTGAAGAAGTTGATAGAATTCTTCTATTTCATCTTCACTGGCTTTAGTGGTTGGTGCATGAATTTGAATAATAGTGGTATTAACTGGGCTTCCCTGTAAGCGCATGGACATTATCTTTTCACTTATAGCATCCTCACTGTAGAGAATATATTTAAATAATATTATTCATTCCTTTCCATCTTTAGTAGATGTGAGCATTCACCATGTAATCCTACTCTACAGAAAGCCTTACAGTAATTTGAAAAGAGTTACCTTCTATATATGGAAAGCAGTCTTGGGTAGAAAGATAATGATCCTTCAATAATTATAAGCCCAGAATTTTTATTTTTAGCAAACCAACTTTTTTGTTAAAATCAACTCAATGTTTTCTATTTTTCCTAAAATGTATTTATAGTATGTTTATGCAAATACATTTAATATCTGTAAAAACTCTCAAAAAGTAGAAATAATAACTATGAGAAATACCTCACTTGTTTCATACATTCTAAGATAATTTTTACATATTTTATAGTTAATGTTGTGTGTCAATTTGTCTAGGCCAGAATGATCAGTGGTTTAGCAGTTTAGATGTTATTATTATGATGGGGTATAGCATTATTGAATCAACCTCATATTGTGAATTACACCATTAATTTGTCAGTTAGTTGTACTGTGATGGCCTTCATGTTGACGTGATACTCTAAGTTATGTCACTCGTGTTTTGAATGCTAGCAGGGTCATCCATGTAGGAAAAGTTTCATTTGACTTTCCAGATTAAGACAGACTCAAAAGAAGGAAAGGCAGACTACTGAAATATTTTGTTGTTGTTAATTGTCATCAAGTTGATTTGGACTCACAGAGACCTAAACAACAAGGTGAAACACCATCAGCCCTCTCCATCCTCACAATTGCTGCCACCTGGGAGCCCATTGTTGCTGCCACAGTGCCAATCCATCTAGTTGGGGACTCTCCTTTTTTACTCTCTCCTTTCACTTTAACAACCATAATGTCCTTCTCTGGTGACTGTTCCCTCTTGATAATATTTCCAAAGAATGAGAGACAAAGTCTGGTTATCCTGGCTTTCAAGGTTGCCCTTCCTCCAACACAGATATGTATGCCCATCTAGCAGTGCATGGTACCTTTAATATTCTTCTCCAACATCATAAATCAAATGCATCAATTTTTCTTCTGTCTTCCTAATTCACTGCCCGAGTGTCACATGCATGTTATAATTGTTAAGTCTCATCAAATCAGTTACAACCCATAGTAACTCTACATAGGATTTTGTAGGAGCAGCTGATGAGCTTGAACGGCCAACATTACAGTTCAAACCCACTTTTCAGTCCAGTGCATTAACCCACATAGCCACACCAGAACTCCTTTCACATGCATATGAGGGTATTAAAAATACCATGGTTTCAGTCAGGCACACTTTAATCCTTAGACTCTTGAACACTTTAAAGAGGTCTTTTCTAACAGAGTTGCCTAATGCTATAAGTCATTTGATTTCTTGACTGCTGCTTCCATGAGTGTTAATGATGGATCCTGGAAAAATAAAGTCTTTGACAACTTCATTCTTTTCGCCATTTATCATGATGTTATTTATTGCTCCAGTGATTAGAATTTTTGTTTTGTTTACACTGAGCTGCAACCCATACCAAAAGCAGTGGACTTTGATCTTCACCAGTAAGTGATTAA
>NW_006409345.1:13792-16101 GCF_000296735.1 Chrysochloris asiatica | reverse complement strand
CCAGGTATCTGTCTTTTAAATCTCTGGGCATAGACATGTGAATGACTCCAGTACAACCTTAGTTTGTTGAAAGATTTCAATTTGTATTGCATCAATTCACAGTGTGTTGAAATGTGCTCATGAGGAAACTGTATTTAGACCAAGAGATTGTCATTCAGACAAAACTAGAGGGCATTGGGTGGTTTAAAATCAAGAAAGTTGTGCTACAGGGTTATATATTCTTTCACTATACTTATTCAATATTTTTGCTGTATAAACAATCTGAGAAACTGGATTATATAAAAACAAACATGGCATCAGGTTTAGACTAAAATTCATTAACAACCTGCAATATGCATATGATACCTTTCTTGCTGAAAGTGAAGAGGACTTAAACTACTTACAGATAAAGATCAACAACCACAGTTTTCAGTATGGGTTTCACCTCAATGTAAACAAACCAAAATTCCTCACCTCTGTATCAATGATAAGATTGAAGTTGGCAAAAAATTCAGTTTTTTTAGATATATCATCAATATTCATGCTAGCAATAGTAAGGAAATCAAACTACATATTTTATTAGACAAATATGCTGCACAAGACTTCTTTAAAGTATTCAAGAGCATGAGTATCAGTTTGAGGATAAAAGTATGCTTGACCCAACCCATGGTATTTTAAATAGTCTCACATACATGTGAATGCTGTACAATGAACTATGAAAACTTCAGAAGAATTGATTCATTTGAGGTATGGTGTTTGAGAAGGTTATTATATGGTCTTCCAGAAGAACGAGAATTGTGTGTTGGAAGAAACACAACCAGACTGCTCCTTAGAAGCCAAGATGGCCAAACTAAGTCTCTGATAATATGGTCACATTATCAGAAGGGATCTGTCCCTGGAGAAAAACACCATGCTTGGTAAAGTGGAGGGTCAGCCAAAAAGAGTGAGTCCCCCAACAAAATGAACTGGCACACACAATAGCAGCAGCAATTATAGTCTCAAGTTTAGCAGCAGTTGTAAGGGTGATACAGAACTGGGCATTGTTTCATTATGGTACATATGGTCACTACCATCTCCATAGCAGAATTGTCTCCATAGCACCTAACAACCACCACAACAACATGATACTATTTGATTGAAAATATCCATATCTGATGCAATTATCCTATTTTGTAAGCCCTCATTGCTATGCTTTTCATGATGTCTCATGTATTCTACAGAATTTAGATATATTTTGAGTCAATCCCTTCTGAAGTATAAAAAGACAGAGACGTGAACTAAACTTGTTGTTGTTGTTGTTGTTAAATATGTTTGGTTCCAACTCACCCGACCCTGTATAAGGTTTCCGAGAAGTGACCAGTGGGTTTGAATCACTGACTTTGTGGTTCAAACTGAGTTGACTTTGTTGTTGTTGTTAAGTGACGTCAAATTGGTTTTGACCCATAGTAACCCTGTATAGGGTTTATGATGAGTGGCTGGTGGTTTTGAACCACTGATCCTGTATTTAAAGCTAACTTAACTTGTTATTTGTCATCAAGTCAGTTCCAACCGATAGCAACACTATATAAGGTTTCTGAACAGCAGCTGGTGAGTTTGAACCACCGACTTCTAGGTTCAAACTAACGTTGCAGTTCACTGCATTAACCCACAACAGAGGGACCTAATAACACCAAGATAGAAAAACCAGGAGTGTATTTCATATTTTGGACCTGGGATTCCTGTACTCTGAAGCATCTACTTCACTTCAAGGGCAGATATGCCAAGATGCCAGACTAGGCCCAAAGGAATACTAGGCCCTAAAGTGCTGAAAGTAGGCAAGGACCTTTCCATAGAGATGATAAAGAGAAAGTCTTCTCATAGAACTGACACTCTGAATTTTTATTTCTGAGCCAACTCAAAGGAGTTCTGGTAGGTAGTGGCTACAAGTCAGGTTGTTAACCTCAAGGTCAGTAGTTTGAAACTACCAACGCTTCCATTGGAGAAAGATTAGGCTTTCTGTTCCTGTAAAGATTTACAGCGTTGGAAACTCCACCCAGGGCCGCTATGAGTCAGAACATACTCCACAACACATAACCACCACCATCAAATTTTAAGAGAATACATTTCTGGTTATTAAAGGCATCTATGTTTGGTATTTCAGCTACAGCAGCATTTGATAATTAAGGCAACATATGAATTATTTTATTGATTTACTTTGAGAAATTATGAGCTAAAATTGTGTTTTTATTCATTTTATTAATAAAATCTTATATAAACAATGACTAAAGCTAATACACATGCAGGAACTTCGAGCAGCGAGCACTTCGAGCAGCGAGCACTTCGAGCAGCGA
>NW_006409345.1:12426-13552 GCF_000296735.1 Chrysochloris asiatica | reverse complement strand
GGACATATTATCCGGAGGAACAGTCGCTGGAGAAGGATGTCATGCTGGGTAAGGTGGAGGGTCAGAGAAAAAGAGGAAGATCCCTGATGAGATTGATTGGCCAGGTGACATCATTGATGGACTCAAGTGTGGCAGCGGTAGTGAGGTTGGCCCAGGATCGGACATTGTTTCGTTTTGCTGTGCATGGGGTTGCTATGAGTAGGTTCCGACTCAATGGCACCTGACAACAACAACAACAATACACATATAAATATTGTAGCTAGAATATGATGGCAGAGACAGCAGACTGTTGAGCAAATTCTCTGCAATAAAGACATAGAAGGCCAAGTGAAATATGTACATATGGTGATGCTGGAACCCTGAGCTTCACAGGATAGTACAGAGTTTAATTTAATGTCAACTGGAAAAGGAGGAGGAACAGGAACAGCAAATAAAAGAAAAATAGTGATTATACAGTACTCTGGAGTGGCATGGCCATCTTCAGCTTTAGTAAGCAGTTGTTGACAGAGTAACATATAGGCACAGGAAACAGAAGAATGTTTGTGACATGGCAGAGTGACTCAAATAATTAGCCAAAGACAATGTCAGAAGATATATACCAAATGGAATCAAAACTACTTGGCAAGGTATTTGAAAGAATGCTATTTAGGTGCCTTCACTGAATCAGCACTGGACTACTAACCACAGATGGCAGTTCAAACCTAGCAGCCACTCCTTGGAAACCCTATGTAGGGTTTCTATGAGATGAAACCAATCCATGGGCATTTGACAACAACAACACAACATTCAATTGAGAGAATGTTGGAGCAAACTTCAGATGAATTCCAGGAAAACACAGACAAGTTTTAGAATTCAGGAACTGAACTGACAAAAAAAAAAAAAAAAAGCAAATAGAAAGCCAGAAGATTAATACTAAGAGTTCAGAGATAGGTAATTCATTGAAAGGGCAAAAAATAGAATCAAATGAATGGAAGGTCTTATTAATGAGTTTTAAGAAAATCTCTCAATATTACTCTGCTAGAGAAATAATAAGAAAAAATAATTGCAGAATCTGAAGAAAACCTAACATTTATTTGGGATATTATCAAGAGGAGTAATTTGTTTGTAACTGGAATTACAAAACAGA
>NW_006409345.1:3622-5626 GCF_000296735.1 Chrysochloris asiatica | reverse complement strand
TGTTAAGTGCTGTCGAGTCAGTTCCGACCAAAGCGACCCTGTAGAGGGTCTCCGAGGCTATAAATCTTTCTCCCGTGGAATGGCTAGTAGTTTCGAACTGCTGACCTTACGAATTTGCAGTTCGATTCATAACCTCATACGTAGTGGTTACAAATCGGTCTGCTAATCTCACAGTCAGTAATTCGAAACTTCCAGGTGTTCCGTGAGATAAAGATGAGGCTTTCTGCTCCTGTAAAGATTAACAGCTTCAGAAACCCTATGCAGGGTGACTGTGAGAACTGACTGCACGGCACATAACAACTACAACAATAATAGAAAACCATTTATACATTTAAAAAATGTAAAATTTCACCATGAATTTACACCTAAACTGCATGTGTACCTACTTTTATTTACTTGAAAATTAAATGGATTTTTAACACTTGATGGATTTAGTTTCAATATATCTTTTTAAAAAGTCAGAGAGATTGATAATATAGTCAAGTAGTAAATTAGTAAAATTAATTAACTGAGGATTGACTTGAAAAGTAAAGATGGTCAATTTTACAGAATTCTACCAAATTAATCATCTCTGATAGATATTTTAAAATCCTTGGTGGTCCATTACAAAATCTTTATCTCTAGTTGCTAGATGAACATTTCCCCCTTCCCCAACAAAGCTGAAATGTTTCCATGGAGATAGGCTAATTTATCTTGACAAAATTAGATTATTCTTTAGTTTCTAAGAATTTTTGGATTTGTTTCATTCACTGTTAAGTGTCATCGAGTCGGGATCCGACTCATAGTTACCCTGTACAGGGTTTCCAAGGAGCAGCTGGTGAGAGAGAACTGCCGGCTTTAACTTTCCACACCGACGTAGCAGTTTAACGCCACACCAGAATTTTTGGATAGTTGATCAAATATTTTCATTTGGACAAAGTCTAGATTTCTCCATTTATTTACCACTTTGCAAAATATATGCAAATAAAATCTCACTTGTATGTGCCTAGAAGGTGACATGAGCTTGTGTAACTTAGAACGTCACAAGCACTAAAAATGGGGTGTCCATTCACCATTAAAAATAATAATGCTAAAGAATTTCTAGGCTCTGAGATTAAAAAAAAAAAAGAAAAGGAAAGAAAAAAAAATCTAGAAAACAAATACACCTATTTAATATTTATTACAGAAGGTGATTAGATGATTTGTTTCCAAAATGGATTTAGAAAGTTTGCAGAATATTTCAAAATATAGACAATGTCACTTGGTCATGGCAAAACAAATATACAGATTTATAAGCTCTATAATGGAAGGATACAATGAAAAAGTAGGTGAGAAATATGTCAACACTTCCACTGTTGTTATTAAGTGCTGTCAAGTTAGGTTCCGCTTACAGCAACCCTGTGTACAGTATCTGAGGAGGAGCTGTTCAAACCAACCTTTCTGTTCAGTTCATTATCCTGTAGTTCCATACCAGAACTCTACATCATCATTAGCAACTGATAATATCTTTCCTGATACTCACCCAAGAATCTCTGATGGAGCATTGGTTATATACTTCACTGCTAATGAAAGGTCAGTGATTGGCAACTGTCACACACGGGTAGAAATGCCTGGTGATTGTCTCTCATAAAGACTGTTCATTAATATTGAGTAAATTCTGAATCATAGTGACACTTCCTAGGTCTTCTGAGGCTGTAAATCTTTACAAAGCCGAAATTCTCAACTTTCTCCTTTGGAGTAGTTGCTGTATTCGAACTGTTGACCTTGCAATATAGCAGTTTGATGCATGGCCAAGAGCACCATCTAGGTAAATCATATTAGGTTATTCTAGTATGTCTCATATGATCACTGTGAGTCAGAATTGAGGCACACAACAGCGTCAATACTCAAGATGGATAAAGGTATTATTGTTGTTAAATGCTGTTGAGTTGGTTCCAGATTCCTAGAGACCTATGTACAACTGAAGAAGCATTGTCTGGTACTTTACCATCACAATTTTTATGTTTGAGTGCATTGTTGCTACCA
>NW_006409345.1:1983-2667 GCF_000296735.1 Chrysochloris asiatica | reverse complement strand
TCTCTTTATATAGATATAAATTCAGGAGTTCTGATGTGGCATTTTAGGAAAAGCACTGGATTTCTAGGTCATTTTGAAACCCTATACTGGGTCACAATGAGTCAGAACTGATTTGATGGCACTTAGCAACAATAAAATCTTTGCTTCTCTAGAGAACCAAGCTAAAAACACTTGGTACCGGAAGTGGTTCTAGAGAAGCAAAATCATAAGAATGTGTTTTTTAAACTGGTTCTCATATCTGACTTTAATGACATTCATTGATAATGATGTTTCTGTTACTAAACAGGGCACTGCTAGTCCATGTATGAGGTGCCAATATTACTATGTAAAATATCACCACCTCTAGATCAGGTATTGGTGACAAGTGAAATTATAGGTGATAGTACATTTGATTCTTTTCTGCAATATTTTTAGTATGAGAAGTATAGGGAAGACAGTTGGTTGGTCCTACTGACAATATATAAAGTGCTAAAGGAAAGAGAACAACTCAGGCCATTAGAGTCACTGCTTAAGCAACACATAAAAGACCTCAAAATTTCTACTTGTGCTATGAAAAGCAGCTGAAATTGTGAAAACGAAACCCAGAATCTTGTAAAAGTGACTGAGTGGCATTGCTAACTAAATTCCCAGTTTTTAATGGTGTTTGATATTAAAGTTAGAATGTTCATTGGGAAGATAACCAGG
>NW_006409345.1:0-1883 GCF_000296735.1 Chrysochloris asiatica | reverse complement strand
ATGCCCTTTGATATAGGCTTGAGGCATTTTCTGAAACATTGCCTGAGGAAGATATCTTGTAAGATATTTTTTAATATTCTCTGGAAACACCTCTACCAATTATTGCTTCTAGACCTACAACTAGACTTAAGTCCCCAAAAGGTGAAATAGAAATTGTGCCCCAGGAAAAAGTATTTAACTCTCCTAAAGTACTGTTTAATTTTTCTAATATGTACAGAGACCTAGAGTATATTTTTTGGTATAACTATTAAGGGTATAGGATAATGATACAAGGAACATAAGGTTGGATCAATCTGAGTTAATTTATATAGATCCATTTAGCATGGATTCTTCATTCAATATTTCAGCTCAAGAGGTAACCAGAGGATCTAATAGTTTATTTGGTTGGTTCACTGACGCATAGATTGCACAGAGGTCTATAAATCAAGTCAAAGTATCAGACCTGCCTTGGTATTCTGTAAGTAAATGAATCCAAAGGCTTTGTGAAATTGGCATGTTAGAGTGGATTTATCAGGATATACCTATGACCCACAAATGAAGTGCCAGGTAGCTGTCTTCAAAATTTCTCAGCAAAGACAAGTGTGCACCTCCAGGTCTGAATAAATTTGTTGAAACATTTCAGTTCCTACTGTTAATTTTTGAAGCCTTGTCTTTTGCCAATACCTTCAGTAAAGCTTAGACTTCTACCTTTAGTATAATCTGTTGTTGATTATATATTTCTTCCTGAAATGGATGGACAATGACAATTTCTTTTTAGTATCTTGTTGTTGGTAAGTGTGATTGAGTCAGTTCCAACACACAGCAATGCTGTATGGGGCTTCCAAGGAGTGACTGGTGAGCTTGAACTGCTGAACTTGTGGTTCAAATGACTTTGCAGTCCGGTACATTGACTCACAGTGCCACACCATACTCTAGGTATTCCTCCCATTTTTGATGCTTCTTACATCATTCAATATTTTGTTCTTGTCATTGCTATTGTTATTTCGTGCCATTGAGTCACTTCCTGCTCATAGCTACCCTGTATATGGTTTCCAAGGCTTTAAATATCTTTGTGGAAGCAGAAAGCCTCATCTATCGCCCATGGAATGACTGGTGAACTGGAATGACAGACCCTATGATTTGCCTTCTAGTGTTTATTCTATGGAGCCACCACACCCATTTGCCCATGCTGTTGTTATTAAGGGCCATTAAGGTGATTCTGACTCATAGTGACCCTGTTCAGAGTTTCTGAGGAGTGGCTGTTGAGTTTGAACTATTTACCTTGTAGTTCAAACCTACCTTGTGGTACAGTGCATTATACCACAGTACCACACTAGAAAAATTCAATATTGCAAGTTGAGGCTTGAATTTTTTCTTCAGTTTAAAAAGTGCTAAGAGTGTTCTTCCTCTTTGGCTTTCTAACCCCAGGTCTCTGTACATTTCATTATACTACAGGAATGTGTTCTTGAGCAGCTATTTGAAATTGTATGTTCAGCTCTTTTAATTCCTGATTTCTTCAATTTATTTACATTCTGTGCTCTGGAGAACAAGTTTCAGAGTCTATTCTGACACTCATTTATTTTGTTTCTTTCTTTTCTGTCTTTTTAATGGCCTTTTGCTTTCTTCCTGTATGATATTTTTGATGCCAGAATCAGTCACTAGAGTCGTGTGCATTAAATCTGCTCTTTGATGTTTTTTTTTTTTAATTCAGATGAGATAAATTAAAGGTAATATTTTGGCTCTTATGAACTTGTTTTTAATTTTCTTCAGCTTCAGTCTATAACTGCATATAAGCAATTGATGGTCTGTTCCATTCTGCCCTTCATCTAGATTTAGCTGATGATATTCACTATCACCACCATTTCTTCATTGTTCACTAAAAATGAAGAGGACTTAATATAATT
>NW_006409344.1:90747-91627 GCF_000296735.1 Chrysochloris asiatica | reverse complement strand
GCTACAGCTGTTAGGGCTTTAGGGATAGGGCTAAGACCAGCCTGTTAAGGGCTTAGGGCTAGGGCTAGTGCTAGGGCTTTTAGGGCTTTATGGCTAGGGCTAGGGCTGATAGGGATTTAGGGCTTGGGTTAGGGCTAGTGCTTATAGGGCTTTGGGGCTAGGGCTTGGGCTAGAGCTATTAGGCATTCAGGGCTATGGCTATGGCTAGGGCTTTTAGGGATTTAGGGCTAGGGCTGTTAGGGCTTTAGGGCTAGGCTTAGGGCTGTTAGGGCTTTTGGGATAGGGCTATGGCTATGGCTATGGCTGATAGGGCTTTAGGGCTAGAGCTATTAGGCCTTCAGGGCTATGGCTAGGGCTAGGGCTTTTAGGGCTTTAGGGCTAGAGCTGTTAGGGCTTTAGGGCTAGGGCTAGGGCTGTTAGGGCTTTAGGGCTAGGGATAGGTCTGTTAGGGCTTCAGGGCTAGTGCTAGGGCTAGGGATTTAGGGCTAGGGCTAGGACTAGGGCATTAGTGCAAGTGCTTTAGGGATAGGATTAGGGCCGTTAGGCCATTAGAGCTACGGCTAGGGCTGTCAGGGCTTTAGTGCTAGGGCTAAGGCTCTTAGGGTTTTAAGGTTAGTGCTATGGCTAAGGCTGTTAGGGTTTTAGGGCTAGGGCTGATAGGCCTTTAGGTCTAGGGCTAGGATTGTTTGGGCTTTAGGGCTAGTGCTAGGTCTAGGACAGTTAGGGCTTTAGGTCTAGGGCTTGAGCTGATAGGGATTTAGGGCTCAAGCTAGGACTAAGGCTGTTAGGGCTTTAGGGTATTAAGGCATAAGGTCTTGACTTAGGGATGTTAGTGCTTTAGGGCTTTAGGGCTAATGCTAGTGCTAGGGCTGTTAGGGCT
>NW_006409344.1:88150-89808 GCF_000296735.1 Chrysochloris asiatica | reverse complement strand
GTTAGGGCTTTAGGGCTAGGACTAGGGCTCGGGCGAGGGCTCTTAGGGCTTTAGGGCTAGGGCCAGTGCTGTTAGGGCTTTAGGTCTTTAGGGCTAGTGCTATGGCTGTTAGGGCTTTATGGCTGGAGCTAGGGATAGGGCTTTCAAGCTTTAGGGACAGGGCTAGGGGTAGGGCTTTAGGGCTAGTCTAGGGCTAGTGCATTAGGGCAAGCGATTCAGGGCTACGGCTACTGCTGTTGGGGCTTTAGGGCTAGGGCTAGGGCTAAGGTTGTTAGGATTTAGGGATAGGGATAGGGCAGTTAGGGCTTTAGGGGTAGGGCTAGGGCTGTTAGGGCTTTAGGTGTAGGTCTAGGGCTGTTAGGGCTTTAGGACTAGGGCTAGGTCTGATAGGGCTTAGGGCTAGGGCTAGGGCTAGGGCTGTTAGGGCTTTAGGGTTTGGGCTAGGACTAGGGCTTTTAGGGCTTTAGGGCTATTAGGGCTTAAGGGCTAAGCTTAGGACTGTTAGGGCTTTACGGCTTTAGGGCTAGGGCTTGGGCTTTTAGGGCTTTAGGTCTAAGTCTAGGGCTAGGATTGTTAAAGCTTTAGGGCTAGGGCTAGAGCTGTTAGGGCTCTAGGGCTAGGGCTGTCAGGGCTTTAGTGCTAGTGCTAGGACTCTTAAGCCTTTAAGGTTAGAGCTAGGGCTAGAGCTGTTATGGCTTTAGGGATAGATCTAGGGCTGTTAGGCCTTTAGTGCCAGGACTAGGGCTAAAGAATTAGGGCTCGTGCTTAAGGGATAGGGCTAGGGCTGTTAGGGCTTTAGGGGTAGGTCTAGTTCTAGGGCTGTTAGGGCTTTAGAGATAGGGATAGGGCTGTTAGATCTTTAGGGCTAGGGCTACTGCTACAGCTGTTAGGGATTTAGGGATAGGGCTAAGGCCAGCCTGTTAAGGACTTAGGGCTTGGGCTAGTGCTAGTTCTTTTAGGGCTTTAGGGCTAGGGCTAGGGCTAGGGCTGATAGGGATTTAGCGCTTGGGTTAGGGCTAGTGCTTATAGGGCTTTGGGGCTAGGGCTAGGGCTAGAGCTATTAGGGCTTCAAGGCTATGGCTATGGCTAGGTCTTTAAGGGCGTTAGGGCTAGAGCTGTTAGGCCTTTAGGGCTAGGATTAGGGCTGTTAGGGCTTTTGGGATAGGGCTATGGCTATGGCTAGGGCTGATAGGGCTTTAGGGCTAGGACTAGAGCTGTTAGGGCTTTAGGGAAAGGGCTAGGGCTGTTAGGGCTTTAGGGCTAGGGATAGGTCTGTTAGGGCTTCAGGACTAGGGCTAGGGCTAGGGATTTAGGGCTAGGTCTAGGACTAGGGCATTAGCCCAAGTGCTTTAGGGCTAGGATTAGGGCTGTTAGGCTATTAGAGCTAGGGCTAGGGCTGTAAGGGCTTTAGTGCTAGGGCTACGACTCTTAGGGTTTTAAGGTTAGGGCTATGGCTAAGGCTGTTAGGGTTTTAGGGCTAGGGCTGATAGGCCTTTATGTCTAGGGCTAGGATTGTTAGGGCTTTAGGGCTAGTGCTAGGTCTAGGACAGTTAGGGCTTTAGGGCTAGGTCTAGGTCTGTTAGGGCTTTAGGGCTAGGGCTAGAGCTGATAGGGCTTTAGGGCTCGAGCTAGGACTAGGGCTGTTAGGGCTTTAGGGT
>NW_006409344.1:84485-85949 GCF_000296735.1 Chrysochloris asiatica | reverse complement strand
AGCAAGTGCTTTTAGGGCTTTCGGGAAAGGGCTAGGGCTAGGGCTTTAGGTCGAGATCTAGTGCTAGGGCATTAGGTCAAGGGCTTCAGGGCTAGGGCCAGTGCTTTTAGGGTTTTGGGCTAGGGCTTGAGCTAGGGCTGTTAGGGCTTTAGAGAAAGGGATAGGGCTACGTCTATTAGGGCTTTAGGGCTTTAGGGCTAGTGCTATGGCTGTTAGGGCTTCAGGGCTAGGGGTAGGATAGGGCTTTCAAGGCTTTAGGGCCAGGGCTAGGGGCGGGCTTTAGGGCTAGATCTAGGGCTAGTGCATTAGGGCAAAGGATTCAGGGCTAGGTCTAGGCCTGTTAGTGCTTTAGGGCTATGGCTAGGGTTGTTAGTGTTTTGGGGGTAGGTCTAGGGCTAGGTCTGTTATGACTTTAGGGCTAGGTCTAGGGCTGTTAGGGCTTTAAGGCTAGGGCTAGGTCTGATAGGGCTTAGGGCTAGGGCTAGGGATGTTAGGGCTTTAGGGCTAGGTCTAGGGCTGTTATGGCTTTTGGGCTAGGGCTAGGGCTGATAGGGTTTAGGTCTAGGGCTAGGGCTAGGTCTGTTATGGCTTTAGGACTAGGGCTGTTAGGGCTTTAGGGATAGGGATAGTGCTGTTAGGTCTTTAGGTCTAGGGCTAGGGCTACAGCTGTTAGGGCTTTAGTGTAGGGCTATGGCCAGCCTGATACGGCTATAAGGCTAGGGCTATTGCTAGGGCTGTTAGGGTCATAGGGCTAGACCTAACGATAGGGCTAGGCTTAGGTCTGTTAGGGCTTTAAGGCTAGGTCTAGGGCTAGGTCTGATAGGGATTCAGGCCTAGGGCTAGAGCTCTTATGTCTTTAGGGCTAGGGCTAGGGCTGTTAGGGCTTTAGGGCTAGCATAGGGCTGTTAGGGCTTTAGGGCTAGGGCTAGGACTAGGACATTAGCGCAAGGGCTTTAGGACAAGGATTAGGGCTTTTTATGCCATTAGGGCTAGGGCCAGGGCTGTCAGTGCTTTCGTGCTAGGGCTAGGGCTCTTAGGGCTTTAAGGTTAGGGCTAGGGCTAGGGCTAGGGCTGTTAGGGCTTTAGGGCTAGTGCTAGGGCTAGGGTTGTTAGGACTTTAGGGCTAGGTCTAGGGCTATTAGGGCTTTATGGCTAGGGTTAGGGCTGATAGGGATTTAGGGTTTGGGCTAGGACTAGGGCTTTAAGGACTTTGGGGCTATTAGGTCTTATGGGCTAAGCTTAGGGCAGTTAGGGCTTTAGAGCTTTAGGGCTAGGGCTGTCAGGGCTTTAGTGCTAGGGCTAGGACTCTTAGGGCATTAAGGTTAGGGCTAGGGCTAGGGCTGTTAGGGATTTACTAATAGATCTAGGTCTGTTAGGCCTTTAGTGCAAGGACTAGGGCTAAGGAATTAGGGCTAGTGCTTAAGGGATAGGGATAGGTCTGTTAGTGCTTTAGGGCTAGGGCTA
>NW_006409344.1:78463-82627 GCF_000296735.1 Chrysochloris asiatica | reverse complement strand
TGTTAGGGCTTTAGGGCTAGGGCTTGAGCTAGGGCTGTTAGGGCTTTAGGGCAAGGGATAGGGCTACATCTGTTAGGGCTTTAGGGCTTTAGGGCTAGTGCTATGGCTGTTAGGGCTTTATGGCTAGGGATAGGGATCGGGCTTTCAAGGCTTTAGGAACAGGGCTAGGGGTAAGCCTTTACGGCTACGTCTAGTGCTAGTGCATTAGGACAAGGGATTTAGGGCTAGGGCTAGGGCTGTTGGGGCTTTAGGGCTAGGGCTAGGACTAGGGCTGTTAGGATTTAGGGATAGGGCTAGGGCGGTTAGGGCTTTAGGGGTAGGGCTAGGGCTTTTAGGGCTTAGGGGTAGGTCTAAGGCTGTTAGGGCTTTAGGGCTAGGGCCAGGTCTAGGGCTGTTAGGCCTTTAGGGCTAGTTCTAGGGCTGTTAGTGCTATAGGGCTAGAGCTAGGGCTGATAGGGCTGATAGGGCTTTAGGGCTAGGGTTAAGGCTGTTAGGGCTTTAGGGCTAGGGCTTTGGCTATGGCTGTTAGGGCTTTATGGCTAGGGCTAGGGCTAGGCCTCTTAAGGCTTTATGGCTGATGCCAGGTCTAGGGTTCTTAGAGCTTTATGGCTAGGGCTAGGGCTAGGGCTACAGTTTTTAGGGCTTTAGGGATAGGGCTAGGGCTAGCCTATTAGGCCTTTAGGGCTAGGGCTAGGGCTGTTATGGCTTTAGGGATAAGGTTAGAGCTAGTGCTTTTAGGGCTTTAGGGAAAGGGCCAGGTCTAGGGCTTTAGGTCTAGATCTAGGGCTAGGGCATTAGGTCAAGGGCTTCAAGGCTAGGGCCAGTGCTCTTAGGGCTTTAGGGTTAGGGCTTGAGCTAGGGCTGTTAGGGCTTTAGGACAAGGGATAGGGCTAAGTCTGTTAGGGCTTTAGGGCTTTAGGGCTAGTGCTATGGCTGTTAGGGCTTTAGGGCTAGGGCTAGGGATAGGGCTTTCAAGGCTTTAGGGACAGGGATGGGGTAGGGCTTTAGGGCTAGGTCTAGGTCTAGTGCATTTGGGCAAGGGATTCAGGGCTACGGCTAGGGCTGTTGGGGCTTTAGGGCTAGAGCTAGGGCTAGGGCTGTTAGGATTTATGGATAGGGCTAGGGCGGTTAGGGTTTTAGGGTTAGATCTAGGGTTGTTAGGGGTTTAGGGCTAGGGCTAAGTCTGATAGGGCTTAGGGCTAGGGCTAGGGCTAGGTATGTTAGGGCTTTAGGTCTAGGGCTAGGGATTTAGGTCTAGATCTAGGGCTAGGGCATTAGGTCAAGGGCTTTAGGGCTAGGGCCAGTGCTGTTAGGACTTTAGGGCGAGTACTTGAGCTAGGGCTGTTAGGGCTTTAGGGCAAGGGCTAGGGATAGGGCTTTCAAGGCTTTAGGAACAGGGCTAGGGGTAAGGCTTTAAGGCTACGTCTAGGGCTAGGGTATTAGAGCAAGTTATTCAGGGCTAGGGCAAGGGCTGTTAGGGCTTTACGGGTAGGGCTATGTCTAGGGCTGTTAGGGATTAGGGATAGGGCTAGGGCTGTTAGTGCTTTAGGCCTAGGGCTAGGGCTACAGCTGTTAGGATTTTAGGGATAGTGCTAGGGCTAGCTTGTTACGGCTTTAGGGCTAGTGCTAGTGCTAGGGCTGTTAGGGCTTTAGGGAAAGGGATAGGGCTAGCCTATTAGGCCTTTAGGGCTAGGGCTAGGGCTAGGGTTGTTATTGCTTTAGGGCTAAGGTTAGAGCTAGTGCTTTTAGGGCTTTAGGGAAAGGGCTAGGGCTAGGGCTTTAGGTCTAGATCTAGGGCTAGGGCATTAGGTCAAGGGCTGCATGGCTAGGGCCAGTGCTGTTAGGTCTTTAGGGATAGGGCTTCAGCTAGGGCTTTAGGGCTTTAGGGCTAGTGCTATGGCTGTTAGGGCTTTAGGGGTAGGGATACGGATAGGGCTTTTAAGGCTTTAGAGACAGGGCTAGGGGTAGGGCTTTAGGGTTACTTCTATGGCTAGTGCATTAGGGCAAGGGATTCAGGGCTAGGGCTATGGCTATTAGGGCTTTAGGGCTAGGGTTAGGGATTTAGGTTAGATCAAGGGCTAGGGCATTAGTTCAAGGGCTTTAGGGCTAGGGCCAGTGCTGTTAGGGCTTTAAGGCTAGGGTTGAGCTGGAGCTGTTAGGGCTTTAGAGCATGGGATAGGGCTACATCTGTTAGGGCTTTAGGGCTTTAGGGCTAGTGCTATGGCTGTTAGGGCTTTATGGCTAGGGCTAGGGATAGGGTTTTCAAGGCTTTAGGAACAGGGCTAGGGGCAGATCTTTAGGGCTAGGTGTAGGGCTAGTACATTAGGGCAAGGGATTCAGGGCTAGGGCTAGGGCTATTAGGATTTACGTATAGGGCTATGGCGGTTAGGGCTTTAGGGGTAGTGCTAGGGCTGTTAGGGATTTAGGGCTAGGGCTAGGTCTGATAGGGCTTAGGGCTAGGGCTAGGTATGTTAGGGCTTTAGGGCTAGGTCTAGGGCTGTTAGGGCTTTAGGGCTAGGGATAGGGCTGATAGTGCTTTAGGGCAAGGGCTAGGGCTAGGCCTGTTAGGGCTTTAGGGCTAGGGCTAGGGCTAAGGCTGAGAGGGCTTTAGGTCTAGGGTTAGGGCTAGGGTTAGGGCTAGAGCTTTTAGGGCTTTAGGGCAAGGGCTTTTGCTATGGCTGTTAGGTCATTAAAGCTAGGGCTACACTAGGCCTGTTAGGGCATTATGGCTAATGCTAGTTCTAGGGCTGTTAGTGCTTTAGGGCTAGGGCTAGGGCTAGGGCTCCATCTGTTAGGGTTAGGACAAGGGATAGGGCTAGGTCTGTTAGGGCTTTACGGCTAGGGCTTGAGCTAGGGCTGTTAGGGCTTTAGGACAAGCGATAGGGCTAGTTCTGTTAGGGCTTTAGGGCTAGTGCTAGGGCTGTTAGGGCTTTAGGGAAAGGGATAGGGATAGGGCTTTCTGCTCTTTAGGGACAGGGTTAGTGGTTGGGCTTTAGGGCTACATCTAGGGCTAGGGTTTTAGAGCAAGGTATTCAGGGCTAGGGCAAGGGCTGTTAGGGCTTTAAGGGTCGGGCTAGGTCTAGGGCTGTTAGGGCTTTAGGGCTAGGGCTAGGGCTGTTAGGGCTTTAGGTCAAGGGATAGGGATAGGGCTTTCTGTTTTTAGGGACAGGGCTAGGGGTAGTGCTTTAGGGCTACGTCTACGGCTAGTGTTTTAGAGCAAGGTATTCAGGGCTAGGGTAAGGGCTGTTAGGGCTATAGTGCTAGGTCTAGGGCTGTTAACACTTTAGGGCTAAGGTTAGTTCTGATAGGGCTTAGGGCTAGGGCTAGAGCTAGGGATGTAGGGCTATAGGGCTAGGTCTAGGGCTGTTAGCGCTTTAGGGCTAGGGTTAGTTCTGATAGGGCTTAGGGCTAGGGCTAGGGCTAGGGAAGTTAGGGCTTTAAGGCTACGTCAAGGGCTGTTAGGGCTTTAAGGCTAGGGCTAGGGCTGATTGGGCTTAGGGCTAGGGCTAGGGCTCTTAGGGCTTTAATGTTAGGTCTAGGGCTATTAGTGCTTTAGGGATAGATCTAGGCATATTAGGACTTAAGTGCCAGGGCTAGGGGTAAGGCTTTAGTGCTAGTTCTTGAGAAGCTATGGCTAGGGCTAGTAGTGCTTTAGGCCTAGGGCTAGGGCTACAGCTGTACGGATTTTAGGGATAGTGCTAGGGCTAGCCTGTTAGGGCTTTAGGGCTAGTGCTAGTGCTAGGGCTGTTAGGGCTTTAGGCATAGGGATAATGCTGCTAGGTCTTTAGGGCTAGGGCTAGGGCTACAGCTGTTAGGGCTTTAGGGATACGGCTAGGGCAAGCCTGATACGGCTAAAAGGCTAGGGCTATTGCTAGGGCTGTTAGGGTTATTTGGCTAGGCCTAAGGATAGGGATAGGGTTAGGGCTGCTAGGGCTTTAGGACTAGGGCTCTTAGGGGTTTAGGGCTAGGCTTAGGGCTGTTAGGGCTTTAAGGCTAGGGCTAGGGCTATGGCTAGGGCTGACAAGGATTTAGGGCTAGGGCTAAAGCTCTTAGGGCTTTAGGGCTAGGGCTAGGGCTGTTAGGGCTTTAGGACTAGCATAGGGCTGTTAGGGTTTTTGGCTAGGGCTAGTGCTAGGGCGTTAGGTCTAGGGCTATGGCTAGGGC
>NW_006409344.1:75696-78195 GCF_000296735.1 Chrysochloris asiatica | reverse complement strand
GTTAGCTCTAGGACAGTTAGGGCTTTAGGGCTAGGTCTAGGGCTTTTAGGGCTTTAGGGCTAGGGCTAGAGCTGATAGGGCTTTAGGGCTCGGGCTAGGACTAGGGCTGTTAGGGCTTTAGGGTATTAAGGCTTAAGGTCTTGACTTAGGGCTATTTGGGCTTTAGGGCTTTAGGGCTTTAGGGCTAGGGCTAGGTCTGATATGCCTTAGTCTACTGCTATGGCTAAGGATGTTAGGGCTTTAGGGCTACGGTTAGGGCTAGGGCTTATAGGCCTTAAGCCTAGGGTTAGGGCTAGAGCGGTTAGGGCTTTACGGCTAGGGTTAGGCCTGTTAGGGCTTTAGGGCTAGGGCTTTGGCTTTGGCTGTTAGTGCTTTAAGGCTAGGGCTAGGGCTAGGCCTTTTAGGGCATTATGGCTAATGCTAGGTCTAGGGCTGGTAGTGCTTTAGGGTTAGGGCTAGGACTACAGCTGTTAGGGCTTTAGGGCTAGGGCTTGGGCTAGTTCTGATAGGGCTTTAGGTCTAGGGCTAGTGCTAGGGCTGTTAGGGCTATAGTGCTAGTTCTATGGCTAGGGGATTAGGTCAGTCGGTTTAGGGCTAGAGCCGGAGATGTTACGGGTTTGGTGCTAAGGCTTTGGCTTGGGCTGTTAGGGCTTAAGGGCTAGGACTAGGGCTAGGACGTGTGCTCTTAGTTCTTTAGGGCTAGGGCTAGGGCTCTTTAGGGCTTTAGGGCTAGGGTTAGGCCTGTTAGGGCTTTAGGGCTAGGGCTTTGGCTATGGTTGTTAGGGCTTTGGGGCTTGGGCTACGGCTAGGCATCTTAGGGCTTTATGGCTAATGCTAGGTCTAGGGCTCTTAGAGCTTTATGGCTAGGGCTAGGGCTACAGTTTTTAGGGCTTTAGGGCTAGGGCTAGGGCTAGGGTTGTTATTGCTTTAGGGCTAAGGTTAGAGCTAGTGCTTTTAGGGCTTTAAGGATAGGGCTAGGGCTAGGGCTTTAGGTCTAGATCTAGGGCTAGGGCATTAGGTCAAGGGCTTCATGGCTAGGGCCAGTGCTGTTAGGTCTTTAGGGATAGGGCTTAAGCTAGGGCTGTTAGGGCTTTAGGGCAAGGGATAGGGCTATGTCTGTTAGGGCTTTAGGGCTTTAGGTCTAGTGCTATGGCTGTTAGAGCTTTAGGGCTAGAGATAGGGATAGGGCTTTCAAGGTTTTAGGGACAGGGCTAGGGGTAGGGCTTTAGGGCTACGTCTATGGCTAGTGCATTAGGGCAAGGGATTCAGGGCTAGGGCTAGGGCTGTTAGGATTTAGGGATAGGGCTAGGGCGGTTAAGGCTTTAGGTGTAGGTCTAGGGCTGCTAGGGCTTTAGGGCTAGGGCTATGTCTTATAGGGCTTAGGGCTAGGGCTAGGGATTTAGGTCTAGATCTCGGGCTAGGGCATTAGGTCAAGGGCTTTAGGGCTAGGGCCAGTGCTGTTAGGGCTTTATATCTAGGGTTGAGCTGGAGCTGTTAAGGCTTTAGGGCATGGGATAGGGCTACATCTGTTTGGGCTTTAGGGCTTTAGGGCTAGTACTATGGCTGTTATGGCTTTATGGCTAGGGCTAGGGATAGGGTTTTTAAAGCTTTAGGAACAGGGCTAGGGGTAGGGCTTTAGGGCTAGGTCTAGGGCTAGTGCATTAGGGCAAGGGATTCAGGGCTAGGGATAGGGCTGTTAGGATTTAGGGATAGGGCTAGGGTGGTTAGGGCTTTAGGCGTAGGGCTAGGGCTGTTAGGGCTTTAGGGGTAAGACTAGGGCTGTTAGGGCTTTAGGGCTAAGGCTAGGTCTGATAGGGCTTAGGGCTAGGGCTAGGTATGTTAGGGCTTTAGGGCTAAGTCTAGGGCTGTTAGGTCTTTAGGGCTAGGGCTAGGGCTGATAGGGCTTTACGGCAAGGGCTAAGGCTAGGGCTGTTAGGGCTTTAGTACTCGGGCTGTTAGGGCTTTAGGACTAGGCCTAGGACTAAGGCTGATAGGGCTTTAGGCCTAGGGTTAGGGCTAGGGCTAGGGTTGGGGCTAGAGCTTTTAGGGCTTTAGGGCTATGGCTGTTAGGGCATTAAAGCTAGGGCTACCCTAGGCCTGTTAGGGCTTTATGGCTAATGCTAGGTCTAGGGCTGTTAGTGCTTTAAGGCTAGGGCTAGGGCAACAGCTTTTAGGGTTAGGGCAAGGGATAGGGCTAGGTCTGTTAGGGATTTATGGCTAGGGCTTGAGCTAGGGCTGTTAGGGCTTTAGGACAAGCGATAGGGCTAGGTCTGTTAGGGCTTTAGGGCTACTGCTAGGGCTGTTAGGGCTTTAGGAAAAGGGATAGGGATAGGGCTTTCTGCTCTTTAGGGACAGGGTTAGGGGTAGGGCTTTAGGGCTACATCTATGGCTAGGATTTTAGAGCAAGGTATTGAGGGCTAGGGCAAGGGCTGTTAGGGCTTTAGGGGTAGGGCTAGGTCTAGGGCTGTTAGAGCTTTAGGGCTAGGGCTAGGGATTTAG
>NW_006409344.1:73849-75012 GCF_000296735.1 Chrysochloris asiatica | reverse complement strand
TAGGGCTAGGGCCAGTGCTGTTAGGGCTTTAGGGCTAGGGTTGTTTGGGCTTTAGGGCTAGGCTTAGGGCTGTTAGGGTTTTAGGGCTAGGGCTAGGCCTAAGGCTGATAGGGCTTTAGGGCTAGGGTTAGGGCTAGGGCTAGGGTTAGGGCTTGTACTTTTAGGGCTTTAGGGCTAGGGCTTTGGCTATGGCTGTTAGGGCATTAAAGCTAGGGCTACGCTAGACCTGTTAGGGCTTTATGGCTAATGCTAGGTCTAGTGTTGTTAGTGCTTTAGGGCTAGGGCTAGGGCTACATCTGTTAGGGGTAGGGCAAGGGATAGGGCTAGGTCTGTTAGGGCTTTACGGCTAGGGCTTGAGCTAGGGCTGTTAGGGCTTTAGGACAAGCGATAGGGCTAGGTCTGTTAGGGCTTTAGGGCTAGTGCTAGGGCTGATAGGGCTTTAGGGCAAGGGATAGGGCTTTCAGCTCTTTAGGGACAGCGCTAGGGGTAGGGCTTTAGGGCTACATCTAGGGCTAGGGTTTTAGAGCAAGGTATTCAGTGCTAGGGCAAGGGCTGTTAGGGCTTTAGGGGTAGGGCTAGGTCTAGGGCTGTTACGGATTAGGGATAGGGCTAGGACTGTTAGGGCTTCAGGGATAGGGCTAGGGCTAATAGGACTTAAGGCTACGGCTACGGTTGTTAGGGCTTTTGGGCTAGTGCTAGGGCTAGGGTGTTAGGCCTTTAGGGCTAGTTCTAGGGCTGTTAGGGCTTTAGGGCTAGGGCTAGGAATGATAGGGCTTTAGGGCTAAGGCTAGATCTATAAGCCTTTAGGTCTAGAGCTAGGGCTAGATCTGTTAGGGCTTTATGGCTAGGTCTAGGTCTAGGGCATTATGGCAAGTGCTTCAGGGCTAGGGCTGTTAGGGTTTAGGGATAGGGCTAGGGCTAGGGCCTTTATGGCTTTAGGGTTAGGGTTAGAGCTAGTGCTTATAGGGCTTTAGGGACAGTGCTAGGCCTAGGGCTTTAGGGCTAGGTCAAGAGCTAGGACATTAGGTCAAGGGCTTTAGGGCTAGGTCTATGGCTGTTAGGGCTTTCTGGCTAGGGCTAGGGCTGATAAGGCTTTAGGGTTTGGGCTAGGACTAGGGCTGTTAGGGCTTTAGGGCTAGGGCTAGGGCTGTTAGGGCTTTAGG
>NW_006409344.1:73113-73728 GCF_000296735.1 Chrysochloris asiatica | reverse complement strand
CTTTAGGGCTAGTTCTCGGGCTGTTAGTGCTATAGGGCTAGGGCTAGGGCTGATAGGGCTGAAAGGGCTTTAGGGCTAGGGCTAGGGCTGTTAGGGCTTTAGGGCTAGGGCTAGATCTATAGGACTTTAGGGCTAGATCTCTTAGGGCTTTATGGCTAGGTCTAAGTCTAGGGCATTAGGGCAAGGGCTTTAGGGCTAGGGCTGTTTGCCATTAGGGATAAAGCTGTTAGGGTTTAGGGATAGGGCTAGGGTTAGGGCTTTTATGGCTTTAGGGCTCGGGTTAGAGCTAGTGATTATAGGGCTTTAGGGACATTGCTAGGGCTAGGGCTATAGGGATAGGTCAAGGGCTAGGGCATTAGGTCAAGGGCTTTAGGGCTAGGGCTAGGGCTGTTATTGTTTTGGGGGTAGGTCTATGGCTAGGGCTGTTAGGGCTATAGGGCTAGGTCTAGGGCTGTTAGCGCTTTAGGGCTAGGGTTTGTTCTGATAGGGCTTAGGGCTAGGGAAGTTAGGGATTTAAGGCTAGGTCAAGGGCTGTTAGGACTTTAGGGCTAGGGCTAGGGCTGACTGGGCTTAGGCCTAGGGCTAGGGCTACAGCTGTTTGGATTTTAGGGATAG
>NW_006409344.1:70013-70484 GCF_000296735.1 Chrysochloris asiatica | reverse complement strand
TTAGGGCTTTAGGGCTAGGGCTAGGGCTGTTAGGGCTTTAGGGCTAGCAAAGGCTCTTAGGGTCTTGGGCTAGGGCTAGGGCTAGGGCTATGGCTTTAGGTCTAGCGCTAGGTGTAGGGCATTAGCGCAAGGACTTTAGGGGAAGATTAGGGCTGTTATGCCATTAGGGCTAGGGCTAGGGCTGTCAGGGCTCTAGTGCTAGGTCTAGGGCTCTTAGGGCTTTAAGGTTAGGGCTAGGGGTAAGGCTAGGGCTGTTAGGTCTTTAGGTCTAGGGCTAGGGATGTTAGGGCTTTAGGGCTAGTGCTAGGGCTTGGGCTGTTAGGGCTTTAGGGCTAGTTCTATGGCTGTTAGGGCTTTAGGGCTAGGGCTAGGGCTGATAGGGCTTTAGGGTTTGGGCTAGAACAAGGGCTGTTAGGGCTTTAGGGCTATTAGGGCTTAAGGGCTAGACTTAGGGCTGTTAGGGCTTTAGGG
>NW_006409344.1:65931-69913 GCF_000296735.1 Chrysochloris asiatica | reverse complement strand
CTAGGGCTGTTATGGCTTTAGGGCTAGGGCTAGGGATTTAGGTCCAGATCTAGGGCTAGGGCATTAGGTGAAGGGCTTTAGGGCTAGGTCCAGTGCTGTTAGGGCTTTAGTGCTAAGGTTGAGCTGGGGCTGTTAGGGCTTTAGGGCATGGGATAGGGCTACATCTGTTAGGGCTTTAGGGCTTTAGGGCAAGTACTATGGCTGTTAGGGCTTTATGGCTAGGGTTAGGGATAGGGCTTTCAAGGCTTTAGGAACAGGCCTAGTGGTAGGGCTTTAGGGCTAGGGCTAGGGCTACTGCATTAGGGCAAGGGATTCAGGGCTAGGGCTAGGGCTGTTAGGATTTAGGGATACGGCTAGGGCGGTTAGGGCTTTAGGGGTAGGGCTAGGGCTGTTAGGGCTTTAGGGCTAGGTCTAGGTCTGATAGGGCTTAGGGCTAGGGCTAGGGCTTGAGCTAGGTATTTTAGGGCTTTAGGGCTAATTCGAGGGCTGTTAGGTCTTTAGGGCTAGGGCTAGGGCTGATAGGGCTATAGGGCAAGGGCTAGGGCTGTTAGGGCTTTAGGACTAGGGCTGTTAGGGCTTTAGGGCTATTGCTAGGGCTAAGGCTGATAGGGCTTTATGGCTAGGGTTAGGGCTAGGGCTAGGGTTAGGGCTAGAGCTTTTAGGGCTTTAGGGCTAGGGCTTTGGCTATGGCTGTTAGGGCATTAAAGCTAGCGCTATGCTAGGCCTGTTAGGGCTTTATGGCTAATGCTAGTTCTGGGGCTGTTAGTGCTTTAGGGCTAGGGCTAGGTCTACAGGTGTTAGGGTTAGGGCAAGGGATAGGGCTAGGTCTGTTAGGGCTTTACAGCTAGGGCTTGAGCTAGGGCTGTTAGGGCTTTAGGACAAGCGATAGGGCTAGGTCTGTTAGGGCTTTAGGGCTAGTGCTATGGCTGGGGTTTTAGAGCAAGGTATTCAGGGCTAGGGCAAGGGCTGTTAGGGCTTTAGGGGTAGGGCTAGGTCTAGGGCTGTTAGGGCTTTAGGGCTAGGGCTAGGGATTTAGGTCTAGATCAAGGGCTAGGGCATTTGGTCAAGGGCTTTAGGGCTAGGGCCAGTGCTGTTAGGGCTAGGGTTTGAGCTGGTGCTGTTAGAGGTTTAGGGCAAGGGATAGGGCTACATCTGTTAGGGCTTTAGGGCTTTAGGGCTAGTGCTATGGCTGTTAGGGCTTTATGGCTAGGGCTAGGGCTTTCAAGGCTATAGGGACAGGGCTAGGGGTAGGGCTTTAGGGCTAGGTCTAGGGCTAGTGCATTAGGGCAAGGGATTCAGGGCTCGGGCTAGGGCTGTTGGGGATTTAGGGCGAGGGCTAGGGCTAGGGCTAGGGCTGTTAGGATTTTGGGATAGGGCTAGAGCGGTTAGGGCTTTAGGGGTAGGGCTAGGGCTAAGGCTGATAGGGTTTTCGGCCTAGGGTTAGGGCTAGGGCTAGGGTTAGGGCTAGAGCTTTTAGTGCTTTAGGGCTAGGGCTTTGGCTAGGGCTACGCTAGGCATGTTAGGGCTTTATGTCTAATGCTAGGTCTAGGGCTGTTAGTGATTTAAGGCTTGGGCAAGGGCTACATCTGTTAGGGTTAGGGCAAGGGATAGAGCTAGGTCTGTTAGGGCTTTACGGCTAGGGCTTGAGCTAGGGCTGTTAGGGCTTTAGGACAGGCGATAGGGCTAGGGCTGTTAGGGCTTTAGGGCTAGTGCTAGGGCTGTTAGTGCTTTAAGACAAGGGATAGGGATAGGGCTTTCTGCTCTTTAGGGACAGGGCTAGTGGTAGGGCTTTAGGGCTACGACTAGGGCTAGGGTTTTAGAGCAAGGTATTCAGGGCTAGGGCAAGGGCTGTTAAGGCTTTAGGGGTAGGGCTAGGTCTAGGGCTGTTAGGGCTCCAGGGCTAGGGCTAGGGATTTAGGTCTAGATCAAGGGCTAGGGCATTAGGTCAAGGGCTTTAGGGCTAGGGCCAGTGCTGTTACGGCTTTAGGGCTAGGTCTTGAGCTGGGGCTGTTAGTGCTTTAGGGCAAGGGATAAGGCTACATCTGTTAGGGCTTTAGGGCTTTAGGGCTAGTGCTATGGCTGTTAGGGCTTTATGGCTAGGGCTAGGGATAGGCCTTTCAAGGCTTTAGGGACAGGGCTAGGGGTAGGGCTTTAGGGCTAGGTCTAGGGCTAGTGCATTAAGGCAAGGGATTCAGGGCTAGGGCTAGGGCTGTTGGGGCTTTAGGGCTAGGGCTAGGACTAGGGCTGTTAGGATTTAGGGATATGACTAGGGCGGTTAGGGCTTTAGGGGTAGGGCTAGGGCTGTTAGGGTTTTAGGGGTAGGTCTAGGGCTGTTAGGGTTTTAGGGCTAGGTCTAGGTCTGATAGGGCATAGGGCTAGGGCTAGGTATGTTATGGCTTTAGGGCTATTTCTAGGGCTGTTAGGTCTTTAGGGCAAGGGCTAGGGCTAGGAATTTAAGGGCTTTAGGACTAGGGCTGTTAGGGCTTTAGGGCTAGGCTTAGGGCTGTTAGGGCTTTAGGGCTAGGGCTAGGGCTAAGGCTGATAGGGCTTTAAGCCTAGGGTTAGGGCTAGGGTTAGGGCTAGAGCTTTTAGGGCTTTAGGGCTAGGGCTTTGGCTATGGCTGTTAGGGCATTAAAGCTAGGGCTACACTAGGCCTTTTAGGGCTTTATGGCCAATGCTAGGTCTAGGGCTGTTAGTGCTTTAGGGCTAGGGCTTGGGCTACAGCTGTTAGGGTTAGGGCAAGTGATAGGGCTAGTTCTGTTAGGGCTTTACAGCTAGGGCTTGAGCTAGGGCTGTTAGGGCTTTAGGTCAAGCGATAGGGATAGGTGTGTTAGGACTTTAGGGCTAGTACTAGGGCTGTTAGGGCTTTAGGGCAAGGGATAGGGATAGGGCTTTCTGCTCTTTAGGGACAGGGCTAGGGTTAGGGCTTTAGGGTTAGGGCTAGGTCTAGGGCTGTTAGGGCTTTAAGGCTAGAGCTAGGGATTTAGGTCTAGATCAAGGGCTAGGACATTATGTCAAGGGCTTTATGGCTAGGGCCAGTGCTGTTAGGGCTTTAGGGCTAGGGCTTGAGCTGTGGCTGTTAGGGCTTTAGGGCAAGGGATAGTGCTACATCCGATAGGGCTTTAGGGCTTTAGGGCTAGTGCTATGGCTGTTAGGGCTCTATGGATAGGGCTTTCAAGGCTTTAGGAACAGGGCTAGGGGTAGGGCTTTAGAGTTAGGGCTAGGGCTAGTGCATTAGGGCAAGGGATTCAGGGCTAGGGCTAGGGCTGTTTGGGCTTTAGGGCTAGGGCTAGGGATAGGGCTGTTAGGATTTAGGGATAGGGCTAGGGCGGTTAGGGCTTTAGGGGTAGGGCTAGGGCTGTTAGGGCTTTAGGGGTAGGTCTTGGGCTGTTAGGGCTTTAGGGCTAGGGCTAGGTCTGATAGGGCTTAGGGCTAGGGCTAGGGCTAGGTATGTTAGGGCTTTAGAGCTAGGGCTAAGGCTGTTAGGTCTTTAGGGCCATGGCTAAGGGTGATTGGGCTTTATGGCAATGGTTAGGTCTAACGCTGTTAGGGCTTTAGGACTAGGGCTGTTAGGGCTTTAGGGCTAGACTTAGGACTGTTAGGTCTTTAGGGCTAGGGCTAAGGCTGATAGGGCTTTAGGGCTAGGTTTAGGGCTAGGGCTAGGGTTAGGGCTAGAGCTTTTAGAGCTTTAGGGCTAGGGATTTGGCTATGGATGTTAGGGCATTAAAGCAAGGGCTACGCTAGACCTGTTAGGGCTTTATGGCTAATGCTAGGTCTAGGGCTGTTAGTGCTTTAGGGCTAGGGCTAGGGCTACAGTTGTTAGGGTTAGGGCAAGGGATAGGGCTAGGTCTGTTAGGGCTGTACGGCTAGGGCTTGAGCTCGGGCTGTTAGTGCTATAGGGCTAGGGCTAGAGCTGATAGGGCTGATAGGGCTTTAGGGCTAGGGCTAGGGCTGTTAGGGCTTTAGGGCTAGGGCTAGATCT
>NW_006409344.1:63323-65831 GCF_000296735.1 Chrysochloris asiatica | reverse complement strand
CTTTAGGGTTAGGGCTAGGTCTAGGGCTGTTAGGGATTAGGGATAGGGCTAGGACTGTTAGGGCTTCAGGGATAGGGCTAGGGCTAATAGGGCTTTAGGTCTAAGGCTAGGGTTGTTAGGGCTTTAGGGCTAGTGCTACGGCTAGGGTGTTAGGCCTTTAGGGCTAGTTCTAGGGCTGTTAGTGCTACAGGGCTAGGGCTAGGGCTGATAGGGCTGATAGGGCTTTAGGGCTAGGGCTAGGGCTGGTAGGGCTTTAGGGCTAGGGCTAGATCTATAAGGCTTTAGGGCTAGAGCTAGGGCTAGATCTGTTAGGGCTTTATGGCTAGGTCTAGGTCTAGGGCATTAGGGCAAGGGCTTTAGGGATAGGGCTGTTTGCCATTAGGGCTAAAGCTGTTAGGGTTTAGGGATAGGGCTAGGACATTTATGGCTTTAGGGCTAGGGTTAGAGCTAGTGCTTATAGGTCTTAAGGGACAGTGCTAGGGCTCGGGCTTTAGGGCTAGGTCAAGGGCTAGGGCATTAGGTCAAGAGCTTTAGGGCTAGGGCTAGGGCTGTTAGTGTTTTTGGGGTAGGTCTATGGCTAGGGCTGTTAGGGCTATAGGGCTAGGACTAGGGCTGTTAGGGCTTTAGGGCTAGGCTTAGGGATGTTAGGGCTTTAAGGCTAGGGATAGGGCTAGGGCTATGGCTAGAGCTGATAAGTATTTAGGGCTAGGGCTAAAGCTCTTAGGGCTTTAGCGCTAGGGCTAGGGCTGTTAGGGCTTTAGGGCTAGCATAGGGCTGTTAGGGTTTTGGGCTAGGGCTAGGCCTAGGGCTTTAGGGCTAGGGCTAGGGCTAGGGCATTTGCGCAAGGGCTTTAGGGAAAGGATTAGGGCTGTTATGCCATTAGGGCTAGGGCGAGGGATGTCAGGACTTTAGTGCTAGGTCTAGTGCTCTTAGGGCTATAAGTTTAGTGATAGGTGTACGGGCTAGGGCTGTTAGGACTTTAGGTCTAGGGCTAGCGATGTTAGGGCTTTAGGGCTAGTGCTAGGGCTAGGGCGTTAGGGCTTTAGGGCTAGTTCTATGGCTGTTAGGGCTTTAGGGCTAGGGCTTATAGGGCTTTAGGGTTTGGGCTAGGACTAGGGCTGTTAGGGCTTTAGAGCTATTAGGGCTTAAGGGCTAGGCTTAGGGCTGTTAGGGCTTTAGGACTTTAGGGCTAGGGCTAGGGCTGTTAGGGCATTAGGGCTAGGGATAGGTCTGTTAGGGATATAGGGCTAGGGCTAGTGCTCGGACTTTAGGGCTAGGTCTAGTACTAGCGCATTAGCGCAAGTGCTTTAGGGCTAGGATTAGGGCTGTTAGGCCATTAGAGCTAGGGCTAGGGCTGTCAGGCCTTTGGTGCTAGGGCTAAGGCTCTTAGGGTTTTAAGGTTAGGGCTATGGTTAAGGCTGTTAGGGCTTTAGGGTTAGGGCTAGGTCTAGGGCTTTTAGGGATTAGGGATATGGCTAGGACTGTTAGGGCTTCAGGGATAGGGCTAGGGCTAATAGGGCTTTAGGGCTAAGGCTAAGGTTGTTAGGGCTTTAGGGCTAGTGCTTGGGCTAGGGTGTTAGGCCTTTAGGGCTAGTTCTAGGGCTTTGTGCTATAGGGCTAAGGCTAGGGCTGATAGGGCTGATAGGGCTTTTTGGCTATGGCTAGAGCTGTTAGGGCTTTAGAGCTAGGGCTAGATCTATAAAGCTTTAGGTTTAGAGCTAGGGCTAGATCTGTTAGGGCTTTATGGCTAGTTCTAGGTCTAGGGCATTAGGGCAAGGGCTTTAGGGCTAGGGCTGTTTGCCATTAGCGCTAAGGCTGTTAGGGTTTAGCGATAGGGCTAGGGCCTTTATGGCTTTAGGGCTAGGGCTAGGGCTAGGGCTGATAGGGCTTTAGGGTTTGGGCTAGGACTAGGGATGTTAGGGCTTTAGGGCTATTAGGACTTAAGGGCTAGGCTAAGGGCTGTTAGGGCTTTAGGGCTTTAGGGCTAGGGCTGGGGCTTTTAGGGCTTTAGGTCTAAGTCTACGGCTAGGACTGTTAAGGCTTTAGCGCTAGGGATTGAGCTGTTATGGCTTTAGGGCTAGGGCTGTCAGGGCTTTAGTGCTAGGGCTAGGACTCTTAGGGCTTTAAGGTTAGTGCTAGGGCTAGGGCTGTTAGGGCTTTAGGGAAAGATCTAGGGCTGTTAGGCCTTTCGTGCAAGGACTAGGGCTAAGGAATTAGGGCTAGTGCTTAAGGGCTAGGGCTAGGGCTGTTAGTGCTTTAGGGCTAGGGCTAGGGCTACATCTGTTAGGGTTTAGGGATAGGGCTAGGGCCAGCCTGTTAGGTCTTTAGGGCTAGGGCAAGTGCTAGGGCATTTAGGGATTTAGGGCTAGGGCTAGGGCTAATAGGGCTTTAGGGCTTGGGTTATGGCTAGTGCTTATAGGGCTTTGGGGCTAGGGCTAGAGCTATTAGGGCTTCAGGGCTATGGCTATGGCTAGGGCTAGGGCTGTTAGGGCTTTAGGGCTAGGGCTG
>NW_006409344.1:62549-63223 GCF_000296735.1 Chrysochloris asiatica | reverse complement strand
TAGGGCTTTAGGACTAGGGCTGTTAGGGCTTTAGGGCTAGGCATATGGCTGTTAGGGCTTTAAGGCTAGGGCTAGGGCTAGGGCTATGGCTAGGGCTGATAAGGATTTAGGGCTAGGGCAAAACCTCGTAGGGCTTTAGGGCTAGGGCTAAGGCTGTTAGGGCTATAGGACTAGCATAGGGCTGTTAGGGTTTTGGGCTAGGGCTAGGGCTAGGGCTAGGGCTTTAGGTCTAGGTCTAGGGCTAGGGCATTAGCACAAAGGCTTTAGGGCAAGGATTAGGGCTGTTATGCCATTAGGGCTAGAGCTAGGGCTGTCAGGGCTTTAGTGCTAGGTCTAAGGCTGTAAGGGCTTTAAGGTTAGGGCTTTAGGGCTAGGGCTAGGGCTGATAGGGCTGATAGGGCTTTAGGGTTTGGGCTAGGACTAGGGCTGTTAGGGCTTTAGGGCTATTAGGTCTTAAGGGCTAGGCTTAGGGCTGTTAGGGCTTTAGGGCTTTAGGGCTAGGGCTCTTTGCCATTAGGGCTAAAGCTGTTAGGGTTCAGCGATAGGGCTAGGGCTAGGGCCTTTATGGCTTTAGGGCTAGGGTTAGAGCTAGTGATTATAGGGCTTTAGGGACAGTGCTAGGGCTAGGGCTTTAGGGATAGGTCAAGGGCTAGGGCATTAGGTCAAGGGCTTTA
>NW_006409344.1:60990-62449 GCF_000296735.1 Chrysochloris asiatica | reverse complement strand
TTAGGGCTGTTAGGGCTTTAGGGATAGGGCTAGGGCTATGGCTAGGGCTGATAGGGCTTTAGGGCTAGGGCTAGGGCTGTTAGTGCATTAGGGCTAGGGATAGGTCTGTTAGGGCTATAGGGCTAGGGGTAGGGCTAGGGCTAGTGCTTTAGGGCTAGGTCTAGTACTAGCACATTAGCGCAAGTGCTTTAGGGCTAGGATTAGGGCTGTTAGGCCATTAGAGCTAGGGCTAGGGCTGTCAGGCTTTTAGTGCTAGGGCTAAGGCTCTTAGGGTTTTAAGGTTAGGGCTATGGTTAAGGCTGTTAGGGTTTTAGGGCTAGGGCTATTGCTGATAGGGCTTTAGGTATAGGGCTAGGGTTGTTAGGGCTTTAGGGTTAGTGTTAGGTCTAGGACAGTTATCGCTTTAGGGCTAGGTCTAGGGCTGTTACGACTTTAAGGCTAGGTCTAGAGCTGATAGGGCTTTAGGGCTAGGGTTAGGGCTAGGGCTAGGGTTAGGGCTAGAGCTTTTCGGGCTTTAGGGCTAGGGATTTGACTATGGCTGTTAGGGCATTAAAGCTAGGGCTACGCTAGACCTATTAGGGCTTTATGGCTAATGCTAGGTCTATGGCTGTTAGTGCTTTAGGGTTAGGGCTAGGGCTACAGCTGTTAGGGTTAGGGCAAGGGATAGGGCTCGTTCTGTTAGGGCTTTACAGCTAGGGCTTGAGCTAGGGCTGTTAGGGCTTTAGGACAAGCGATAGGGCTAGGTCTGTTAGGGCTTTAGGGCTAGTGCTAGGGCTGTTAGGGCTTTAGGGCAAGGGATAGGGATAGGGCTTTCTGCTCTTTCGGGACAGGGCTAGGGGTAGGGCTTTAAGGCTACGTCAAGGGCTAGGGTTTTAGAGCAAGGTATTCAGGGCTAGGGCAAGGTCTGTTAGGTCTTTAGGGGTAGGGCTAGTTCTAGGGCTGTTAGGGATTAGGGATAGGGCTAGGACTTTTAGGGCTTCAGAGATAAGGCTAGGGCTAATAGGGCTTTAGGGCTAAGGCTAGGGTTGTTAGGTCTTTAGGGCTAGTGCTAGGGCTAGGGTGTTAGGCCTTTAGGGCTAGTTCTAGGGCTGTTAGTGCTATAGGGCTAGGGCTAGGGCTGATAGGGCTGATAGAGCTTTAGGGCTAGGGCTAGGGCTAGGGCTGTTAGGGCTTTATGGCTAGGTCTAGGTCTAGGGCATTAGGGCAAGGGCTTTAGGGTTTGGGCTGTTTGCCTTTAGGGCTAAGGCTGTTAGGGTTTAGGGATAGGGCTACGGCTAGGGCCTTTATGGCTTTAGGGCTAGTGTTAGGGCTAGTGCTTATAGGGCTTTAGGGACAGTGCTAGGGCTAGGGCTTTAGGGCTAGGTCAAGGGCTAGGGCATTAGGTCAAGGGCTTTAGGCCTAGGTCTAGGGCTGTTAGTGTTTTTGGGATGGGTCTATGGCTAGGGCTGTTAGGGCTACA
>NW_006409344.1:60320-60890 GCF_000296735.1 Chrysochloris asiatica | reverse complement strand
CTAGGACTGTTAGCGCTTTAGGGATAGATCTAGGGATATTAGGGCTTTAGTGCAAGGGTTAGGGGTAAGGCTTTAGTGCTAGTTCTTGAGGGGCTATGGCTAGGGCTATTAGTGCTTTAGGCCTAGGGCTAGGGCTACAGCTGTTAGGATTTTAGGGATAGTGCGAGGTCTAGTCTGTTAGGACTTTAGGGCTAGTGCTAGTGCTAGGGCTCTTAGGGCTTTAGGCATAGGGATAGTGCTGTTAGGTCTTTAGGGCTAGGGCTACAGCTGTTAGGGCTTTAGGGATAGGGATAGGGCAAGCCTGATACGGCTAAAAGGCTAGGGCTATTGCTAGGGCTGTTAGGGTTATAGGGCTAGGCCTAAGGATAGGGATAGGGTTAGGGCTGCTAGGGCTTTAGGACTAGGGCTGTTAGGGCTTTAGGGCTAGGGTAAGGGCTAGGGCTAGGGTTAGGGCTAGAGCTTTTAGGGCTTTAGTGCTAGGGATTTGGCTATGGATGTTAGGGCATTAAAGCAAGGGATACGCTAGAACTGTTAGGGCTTTATGGCTAATGCTAGGTCTAGGGCTGTTAG
>NW_006409344.1:59662-60220 GCF_000296735.1 Chrysochloris asiatica | reverse complement strand
GGGATGGGTCTATGGCTAGGGCTGTTAGGGCTACAGGGCTAGGTCTAGGGCTGTTAGCGCTTTAGGGCTAGGGTTAGTTCTGATAGGGCTTAGGGCTAGGGCTTGGGCTCTTAGTGCTTTAATGTTAGGGCTAGGACTTTTAGTGCTTTAGGGATAGATCTAGGGATATTACAGCTTTAGTGCAAGGGCTAGGGGTAAGGCTTTAGTGATAGTTCTTGAGGGACTATGGCTAGGCCTATTAGTGCTTTAGGCCTAGGGCTAGGGCTAGAGCTGTTAGGATTTCAGGGATAGTGCTAGGGCTAGCCTGTTAGGACTTTACGGCTAGTGCTAGTGCTAGGTCTGTTATGGCTTTAGGCATACTGATAGTGCTTTTAGTTCTTTAGGGCTAGGGCTACAGCTGTTAGGGCTTTAGGGCTAGGGCTAGAGCCAGCCTGATTCGGCTAAAAGACTAGGGCTATTGGTAGGGCTGTTAGGATTATAGGGCTAGTCCTAAGGATAGGGATAGGGTTAGGGCTGCGAGGGCTTTAGGAGTAGGGCTGTTAGGGCTTTAGGGCTAGG
>NW_006409344.1:57803-59449 GCF_000296735.1 Chrysochloris asiatica | reverse complement strand
TTTAGGTCTAGGGCTAGAGCTCTTAGGGCTTTAGGGCTAGGGCTAGGGCCGTTAGGGCCTTAGGGCTAGCATAGGGCTGTTAGGGTTTTGGGCTAGGGCTAGGGCTAGGGCTTCAGGTCTAGGGCTAGGGCTAGGGCATTAGAGCAAGGGCTTTAGGGCAAGGTTTAGGGCTGTTAAGCCATTAGGGCTAGGGCTAGGGCTGTCAGGGATTTAGTGCTAGGTCTAGGGCTCTTAGGGCTTTAAGGAGAGGGCTAGGGTTAGGGCTAGGGCTGTTAGGGCTTTAGGTCTAGGGATAGGGCTGTTAGGGCTTTAGGGCTAGTGCTAGTTCTAGGGCTGTTAGGGCTTTAGGGCTAGGTCTATGGCTGTTAGGGCTTTAGGGCTAGGGCTAGGGCTGATAGGGCTTTAGGGTTTGGGCTAGGACTAGGGCTGTTAGGGCTTTAGGGCTAAGGTTAGGGCTGATAGGGCTTTTGGGTTGGGGCTAGGACTAGGGCTGTTAGGGCTTTAGGGCAATTAGGGCTTATTGGCTAGGCTTAAGGCTGTTAGGGCTTTAGGGTTTTAGGGCTAGGGCAAGGGCTTTTAGGGCTTTAGGTCTAAGTCTAGGGCTAGGACTGTTAGAGCTTTAGGGCTAGGGCTAGAGCTGTTAGGGCTTTAGGGCTAAGGCTGTCAGGGCTTTAGGGCTAGGGTTAGGGTTGTTAGTGTTTTTGGGGTGGGTCTATGGCTAGGTCTGTTAGGGCTATAGGGCTAGGTCTAGGGCTGTTAGCGCTTTAGGGCTAGGGTTAGTTCTGATAGGGCTTAGGACTAGGGCTAGGGCTAGGGATGTTAGGGCTTTAAGGCTAGGTCAAGGGCTGTTATTGCTTTAGGGTTGGGCTAGGTCTGATTGAGCTTAGGGCTAGGGCTAGGTCTCTTAGGGCTTTAATGTTTTTATGGCTAGGGCTGTTAGTGTTTTAGGGATAGATCTAGGGATATTACGGCTTTAGTGCAAGGGCTAGGGGTAAGGTTTAAGTGCTAGTCCTTGATGGGCTATGACTAGGGCTATTAGTGCTTTAGGCCTAGGGCTAGGGCTACAGCTGTTAGGATTTTAGGGATAGTGCTAGGGCTAGCCTGTTAGGACTTTAGGGCTAGTGCTAGTGCTAGGGCTTTTAGGGGTTTAGGCATAGGGATAGTGCTGTTAGGTCTTTAGGGCTATGGCTAGGGCTACAGCTGTTAGGGCTTTAGTGATAGGGCTAGGGCCAGCCTGATAGGGCTAAAAGGCTTGGGCTTTTGCTAGGGCAGTTAAGATTATAGGGCTAGGCCTAAAGATAGGGATAAGGTTAGGGCTGCTACGGCTTTAGAACTAGGGCTGTTAGGGCTTTAGGGCTAGGCTTAGGGCTGTTAGGGCTTTAAGGCTAGGGCTAGGGTTGGGCTATGGCTAGGGCTGATAGGGATTTAGTGCTAGGGCTAGAGCTCTTAGGGCTTTAGGGCTAGGGCTAGGGCTGTTAGGGCTTTAGGGCTAGCATAGGGCTGTTAGGGTTTTGGGCTAGGTCTAGGGCTAGCGCTTGGGCTTCAGGTCTAGGGCTAGGGCTAGGGCATTAGCGCAAGGGCTTTAGGGCAAGGATTAGGGCTGTTATGCGATTAGGGCTAGGGCTAGGGCTGTCAGGGCTTTAGGG
>NW_006409344.1:55276-57703 GCF_000296735.1 Chrysochloris asiatica | reverse complement strand
AGGGCTTTTGGGCTAAGGTTAGTTGTGATAGGGCTTAGGGCTAGGGCTAGGGCTAGGGATGTTAGGGCTGTAAGGCTAGGTCAAGGGCTGTTAGGGCTTTAGGGCTAGGGCAAGGGCTACAGCCGTTAGGGTTAGGGCAAGGGATAGGGCTAGGTCTGTTAGGGCTTTACTGCTAGGGCTTGAGCTAGGGCTGTTAGGGCTTTAGGACAAGCGATAGGGCTAGAGCTGTTAGGGCTTTAGGACAAGCGATAGGGCTAGGTCTGTTAGGGATTTAGGGCAAGGGATAGGGATAGGACTTTCTGCTCTTTAGGGACAGGGCTAGGGGTAGGGCTTTAGGGCTACATCTAGGGCAAGGTTTTTAGTGCAAGGTATTCAGGGCTAGGGCAAGGGCTGTTAGGGCTTTAGGGTTAGGGCTAAGTCTAGGACTGTTAGGGATTAGGGATAGGGCTAGGACTGTTAGGGCTTCAGGGATAGGGCTAGGGGTAATAGGGCTTTAGATCTAAGGCTAGGGTTGTTAGGGCTTTAGGGCTAGTGCTAGGGCTTGTGTGTTAGGCCTTTAGGGCTAGTTCTCGTGCTGTTAGTGCTATAGGGCTAGGGCTAGAGCTGATAGGGCTGATAGGGCTTTAGGGCTAGGGCTAGGGCTGTTAGGGCTTTAGGGCTAGGGCTAGATCTATAATGCTTTAGGGCTTGAGCTAGGGCTAGATCTGTTAGAGATTTATGACTAGGTCTAGGTCTAGGGCATTAGGGCAAGGGCTTTAGGGCTAGGGCTGTTTGCCATTAGGGCTAAGGCTGTTAGGGTTTAGGGATAGGGCTAGGGCTAGGGCCTTTATGGCTTTAGGGCTAGGGTTAGAGCTAATGCTTATAGGGCTTTAGGGACAGTTCTAGGGCTAGGGCTTTAGGGCTTGGTCAAGGGCTAAGGCGTTAGGTCAAGGGCTTTAAGGCTAGGGCTAGGGCTGTTAGTGTTTTTGGGGTAGGCCTAGGGCTAGAGCTGTTAGGGCTTTAGGGCTAGGTCTAGGGCTGTTTGCGCTTTAGGGCTAAGGTTAGTTCTGATAGGGCTTAGGGCTAGGGCTAGGGCTAGGGATGTTAGGGCTTTAAGGCTAGGTCAAGGGCTGTTAGGGCTTTAGCGCTAGGGCTAGGGCTGATTGGGCTTTAGGGCTAGGGCTAGGGCCCTTAGGGCTTTAATGTTAGGGCTAGGGCTGTTAGTGCTTTAGGGATAGATCTAGGGATATTAGGGCTTTAGTGCAAGGGCTAGGGGTAAGGCTTCAGTGCTAGTTCTTGAGGGGCTATGTCTAGGGCTATTAGTGCTTTAGGCCTAGGGCTAGGGCTACAGCTGTTAGGATTTTAGGGATAGTGCTAGGGCTAGGCTTTTAGGGCTTTAGGGCTAGTGCTAGTGCTAGGGTTGTTAGGGCTTTAGGCATAGGGATAGTTCTGTTAGGTCTTTAGGGCTAGGGCTAGGGCTAGGGCTACAGCTGTTAGGGCTTTTGGGATAGGGCTAGGGCCAGCCTGATTCGGCAAAAAGGCTAGGACTATTGCTAGGGCTGTTAGGCTTATAGGGCTAGGCCTAAGGATAGGGATAGGGTTAGGGCTCCTAGGGCTTTAGGACTAGGGCTGTTAGGGCTTTAGGGCTAGGCTTAGGGATGTTAGGGCTTTAAGGCTAGGGCTAGGGCTAGGGCTTTGGCTAGAGCTGATAAGGATTTATGGCTAGGGCTAAAGCTCTTAAGGCTTTAGGGCTAGGGCTAGGGCTGTTAGGGCTTTAGTGCTAGGTCTAGTGCTCTTAGGGCTTTCAGTTCAGGGCTAGGGGTTAGGCTAGTGCTGTTAGGGCTTTAGGTATAGGGCTAGGGCTGTTAGGGCTTTAGGGCTAGCATATGCTCTTAGGGTTTTGGGCTAGGGCTAGGGCTAGGGTTAGGGCTTTATGTCTAGGGCTAGGGCTAGGGCATTAGCGCAAGGGCTTTAGGGAAAGGATTAGGGCTGTTATGCCATTAGGGCTAGGGCTAGGGCTGTCAGGGCTTTAGTGCTAGGTCTAGGGCTCTTAGGGCTTTAAGTTTAGGGCTAGGGGTTAGGCTAGGGCTATTAGAGCTTTAGTTCTAGGGCTAATGATGTTAGGGCTTTAGGGCTAGTGCTAGGGCTAGGGCTGTTAGGGCTTTAGGGCTAGTTCTATGGCTGTTAGGGCTTTAGGGTTAGGTCTAGGGCTGATAGGGCTTTAGGGTTTGGGCTAGGACTAGGGCTGTTAGGGCTTTAGGGCTATTAGGGCTTAAGGGATAGGCTTAGGGCTGTTAGGGCTTTAGGGTTTTAGGGCTAGGGCTAGGGTTGTTGGGGCATTAGGGCTAGGGATAGGTCTGTTAGGGCTATAGGGCTAGGGCTTGGGCTAGGGCTTTAGGGCTAGGTCTAGTACTAGCGCATTAGCCCAAGGGCTTTAGGGCTAGGATT
>NW_006409344.1:43599-44276 GCF_000296735.1 Chrysochloris asiatica | reverse complement strand
TAGGGCTAGTGCTTATAGGGCTTTGGGGATAGGGCTAGATCTGTTAGGGCTTTAGGGCTAGGGATAGGTCTGTTAGGGCTTTAGGGCTACAGCTAGGGCTAAGGCTATGGCTAGGGCTGATAGGGATTTAGGGCTAGGGCTAGAGTTCTTAGGACTTTAGGGCTAGGGCTAGGGCCGTTAGGGCTTTAGGGCTACCATAGGGCTGTTAGGGTTTTGGGCTAGGGCTAGGGCTAGGGCTTGGGCTTCAGGTCTAAGGCTAGGGCTAGGGCATTAGCGCAAGGGCTTTAGGGCAAGGATTAGGGCTGTTATGCCATTTGGCCTAGGGCTAGGGCTGTCAGGGCTTTAGGGCTAGGGCTATGGCTGTTAGGGCTTTAGGGCTAGCATAGGTCTGTTAGGGTTTTGGGCTAGGGCTTGGGCTTCAGGTCTAGGGCTAGGGCTAGGGCATTATCGCAAGGGCTTTATGGCAAGGATTAGGACTGTTATGCCATTTGCGCTAGGGCTAGGGCTGTCAGGGCTTTAGTGCTATGACTAGGGCTATTAGGGCTTTAAGGTTAGGGCTAGGGCTGGGCTAGGGCTGGGCTAGGGCTGTTAGGGCTTTAGGTCTAGGACTAGGGCTCTTAGGGCTTTAGGACTAGTGTTAGTGTTAGGGCTGTTAGGGCTTTAGGGCTAATTCTAGG
>NW_006409344.1:12397-13188 GCF_000296735.1 Chrysochloris asiatica | reverse complement strand
TTAGGGCTTTACAGATAGGGCAAGGGTTAGGGTTGTTAGGGTTTAAGGCTAGGGCTAGGGCTAGAGCTGTTAGGGCTTTAGGGCTAGGGTGAGGGCTAGGGCTTATAAGGCTTTAGGGCTATGCCAAGGGCTAGAGCTGTTAAGTCTTTAGAGCTAGGGCTAGGGCTAGTGCTGTTAGGGATTTAGGGCTCAGGACAGAGCTAGGTCTTTAGGGCTAGTTTTAGGGCTAGTGCTAGTGCTAGGGCATTAGGGAAACGGTTTTAGGGCTAGCGCGAGGGCTAGTGCTGTCAGGGATTTAGGGCTAAGGACAGGAAAAGGACTTTAGGGCTAGGTTTAGGGCTAGGGCTTGGGCATTAGGGAAAGGGCTTTATGGCTAGCACGAGGGCTGTTAGGGCTTTCGGGCTAGGGCTAGAACTGTTAGGGCTTTATGGCTTGTTCTAGGGCTAACGCTAGGGCTAGGGCATTAGCTCAAGGGATTTATGGCTAGGATTAGGGCTGTTAGGCCATTAGGGCTAGGTGTAGGGCTGTTAGGGCTTTAGTGCTAGTGCTAGGGCTCTTAGGGCTTTAAGGTTAGGGCTAGGGCTTTTAGGACTTTAAGGATAGATTTAGGGCTGTTAGGGCTTTAGTGCAAGGGCTAGGGCTAAGGATTTAGGACTAGTGCTTAAGGGCTAGGGCTAGGGCTGTTAAAGCTTTAGGCCTAGGGCTAGGGCTACAGCTGTTAGGGCTTTAGGGATAGTGCTAGGGCTAGCCTGTTACGGCTTTAGGGTTAGGGCTAGTGTTAGGGCTGTTAG
>NW_006409344.1:10143-11830 GCF_000296735.1 Chrysochloris asiatica | reverse complement strand
TAGGGCTTTAGGGCTAGGGCTAAGGCTGTTAGGGCTATAGGTCTAGTGCTAGGGCTAGGGCTGATAGGGCTTTAGGGCTCGGGCTAGGCCTGATAGGGCTTTAGGGCTCGGGCTAGGACTTGGGCTGTTAGGGCTTTAGGGCTTTAGGGCTAAGGCTAGGGCTTTTAGGGCTTTAGGTCTAAGTCTAGTGCTAGGGCTATTAGGGCTTTAGGGCTAGGTTTAGGTCTAGGGCTTATAGGGCTTTAGGGTTAGGGCTAAGGCTACAGCTGTTAGGGCTTTAGGGCTAGGCTTAGGGCTAGGGCTTATAGGGCTTTAGGGCTAGGCCTAGGGCTAGAGCTGTTAGGGCTTTGAGGCTAGGCCTAGGGTTAGGGCTGTTAGGGCTTTAGGGCTAAGGACAGGGATTGTGCTTTAGGGCTAGGTTTAGGGCTATGGCTATGGCTAGGGCATTAGTAAATGGGCTTTAGTGCTAGGGCGAGCACTGTTAGGGCTTTAGGGCTAGGGCTAGAGCTAGGGCTTTAGTGCTAGGCCTTGGGCTGGGGCATTAGGTCAAGAGCTTTAGGGCTAGGGCTATGGCTAGGGCATTAGGCAAAGGGCATTAGGGCTAGGGCGAGCGCTGTTAGGGCTTTAGGGCTAGGGTTAGAGCTAGGGCTTTAGTGCTAGGCCTTGGGCTGGGGCATTAGGGCAAGAGCTTTAAGGCTAGGGCTACGGCTGTTAGGGCTTTAGGGCTAAGGCAAGGGCTAGGGGTTTACGGCTATTTTTAGGGCTAGGGCATTAGGGAAAGGCTTTAGGGCTAGGTCTTGGGCTGGGGCATTATGGCAAGAACTTTAGGGCTAGGGCTAGATCTGTTAGGGCTTTAGTGCAAGGGCTAAGGCTAAGGATTTCGGGCTAGTGCTTAAGGGCTAGGGCTAGGGCTGTTAGTCTTTTAGGCCTAGGGCTAGGGCTACAGCTGTTAGGGCTTTAGGGGTATTGCTATGGCTAGCCTGTTAGGGCTTTAGGGCTAGAGCTAGTGTTAGGGCTGTTATGGCTTTAGGGATAGGGCTAGGGCTAGCCTGTTATGGCTTTAGGGCTAGGGCTAGGCCTAGGGCTAGGGCTGTTATGGCTTTATGGCTAGGGTTAGAGCTAGTGCTTTTAGGGCTTTAGGGACATTGCTAGGGCTAGGGCTGTAGGGCTAGTGATAGGGCAATAGGTCATGGGCCAGTGCTGTTAGGGCTTTAGGCTTAGGGCTTGGGCTAGTGCTGTTAGGGCTTTACAGACAGTGCAAGGGTTAGGGCTGTTAAGGTTTAAGGCTAAGGATAGGGCTAGAGCTGTTAGGGCTTCAGGGATAGGTCTAGGGATGTTAGGGCTTTAGGCCTAGGGCTAGGGCTACAGTTGTTAGGGCTTAAGGGATATTGCAAGGGCTAGGCTGTTAGGGCGTTAGGTCTAGGAGTAGGGCTAGTCCTAGGACTGTTAGGGCTTTAGGGATAGGGCTAGGACTAGGGCTGTTATGGCTTTATGTCTAGGGTTAGAGCCAGTGTTTTTACGGCTTTAGGGACATTGCTAGGGCTAGGATTGTAGGGCTAGGGCTAGGGCAATAGCTCAAGGGCCAGTGCTGTTAGGGCTTTAGGCTTAGGCCTTGGGCTAGTGCTGTTAGGGCTTTACGGATAGGGCAAGGGTTAGGGCTGTTAGGGTTTAAGGCTAGGGCTAGGGC
>NW_006409344.1:8574-9481 GCF_000296735.1 Chrysochloris asiatica | reverse complement strand
GGGCTGTTAGGGCTTTAGGAATAGGGCTGATAGGGCTTTAGGGCTAGGTTTAGGGCTGTTAGGACTTTAGGACTTTAAGGCTAGGGCTAGGGCTTTTAGGGCTTTAGGTCTAAGTCTAGGGCTGGGCTGTTAGGGTTTTATGGCTAGGGTTAAGTCTAGGGCTTATAGGGCTTTAGGGCTAGGGCTACGGCTAAAGCTGTTAGGGCTTTTGTGTTAGGGTTAGGGCTAGGGCTTATAGGGCTTTAGGGCTATGCCTAAGGCTAGAGCTGTTATGTCTTTAGGGCTAGGGCTAGGGCTAGTGCTGTTAGGGATTTAGGGCTCAGGACAGGGCTAGGTCTTTAGGGCTAGTTTTAGGGCTAGTGCTAGTGCTAGGGCATTAAGGAAACGGCTTTAGGACTAGGGCGAAGGATAGGGCTGTTAGTGATTTAGGGCTAAGGACAGGGCTAGGACTTTAGGGCTAGGTTTAAGGCTAGGGCTAGGGCATTAGGGAAAGGGCTTTCGGGCTAGTGCGAGGTCTGTTAGGGCTTTCGGGCTAGGGCTAGGGCTAGGGCTAGGGCTAGGGCATTATCTCAAGGGATTTATGGCTAGGATTAGGGCTGTTAGGCCATTAGGGCTAGGTCTAGGGCTGTTAGGGCTCTAGTGCTAGGGCTAGGGCTAAGGATTTAGGGCTAGTTCTTAAGGGATAGGGCTAGGGCTGTTAATGCTTTAGGCCTAGGGCTAGGGCTACAGCTGTTAGGGCTTTAGGGATAGTGCTAGGGCTAGCCTGTTAGGGCTTTAGGGTTAGGGCTAGTGTTAGGGCTGTTAGTGCTTTAGAGCTAGGGCTAGTGCTAGAGCTGATAGGGCTTTAGGGTTTGGGCTAGGCATGTTAGGGCTTTAGGGCTAGGGCTTGGGCTAGGGCTGTTAGGGC
>NW_006409344.1:7691-8450 GCF_000296735.1 Chrysochloris asiatica | reverse complement strand
GGCTTTAGGGCTCGGGCTTGGGCTGATAGGGCTTTAGGGCTCGGTCTAGGACTAGGGCTGTTAGGGCTTTAGGGCTTGAAGGCTAAGGCTAGGGCTTTTAGGGCTTTAGGTCTAAGTGTAGTGCTAGGGCTATAAGGGCTTTAGGGCTAGGGTTAGGTCTAGGGCTTATAGGGCTTGAGGGTTAGGGCTAAGGCTACAGCTGTTAGGGCTTTACGGCTAGGGTTAGGGCTAGGACTTATAGGGCTTTAGGGCTAGGACTAGGGCTAGAGCTGTTAGGGCTTTGAGGCTTGGCCTAGGGCTAGGGCTGTTAGGGCTTTAGGGCTAAGGACAGGGATTGTGCTTTAGGGCTAGGTTTAGGGCTAGGGCTTATAGAGCTTTAGGGCTAGGGCTACGACTACAGCTGTTAGGGCTTTAGGGCTAGGTTTAGGGCTAGGGATTATAGGGCTTATATGGCTTATAGGGCTTTAGGGCTAGGCTTAGGGCTAGAGCTATTAGGGCTTTAGGGCTAGGGCTAGGGCTGTTAGGGCTTTAAGGCTATGTCTAAGTCTGTTAGGGCTTTAGGACTAGGGCTAGGGCTGATCGGGTTTTAAGGCTCGGGTTAGGGCTAGGGCTGTTAGGGCTTTATGAATGGGGCTGTTAGGGCTTTATGGCTAGGGTAAGAGCTAGTGTTTTTACCGCTTTAGGGACATTGCTAGGACTAGGGCTACAGGGCTAGGGATAGGGCAATAGCTCAAGGGCCAGTGCTGTTAGGGCTTTAGG
>NW_006409344.1:6689-7349 GCF_000296735.1 Chrysochloris asiatica | reverse complement strand
CAGGGCATTTGTGCAAGGGCTTTAGGGCTAGGATTAGGGCTGTTAGGCCATTAGGGCTAGGGCTAGGGCTGTCAGGGCTTTAGTGCTAGGGCTACATCTCTTAGGGCTTTAAGGTTAGGGCTAGGGCTAGGGCTGTTAGAGTTTTAGGGATTGATCTAGGGCTGTTAGGCAGTTAGTGCAAAGACTAGGGCTTAGGATTTAGGGCTAGTGCTTAAGGGTTAGGGCTAAGGCTGTTAGGGCTTTAGGTCTAGGGCTAGGGCTGTTAGGGCTTTAGTGCTAGGGATAGGTCTGTTAGGGCTTTAGGGCTAGGGTTACGGCTAGGGCTTTAGGAATATGTCTAGGGCGAGGGCATTAGCGCAAAGGCTAGGATTAAGGCTGTTATGCCATTAGGGCTAGGGCTAAGGCTGTCAGGGCTTTAGTGGTACGGCTAGGTCTCTTAAAGCTTTAAGGTTAGGGCTAGGGATAGGGCTGTTAGGGCTTTAAGGATAGATCTAGGGCTCTTAGGGCTTTAGTGCACGGGATAGGGCTAAGGATTTAGGGCTAGTTCTTAAGGGCAAGGGCTAGGGCTGTTAGTGCTTTAGGCCTAGTGCTATGGCTACAGCTGTTAGAACTTTATGGATAGTGCTCAACCTGTATGCTGAGCAAATAATACGAGAAGCT
>NW_006409344.1:4552-5116 GCF_000296735.1 Chrysochloris asiatica | reverse complement strand
AGGGCTTTAGGGCTAGGTCTAGGGCTAGGGAAATAGGTCAAGGGCTTTAGGGCTAGGGCCAGTGCTATTAGGGCTTTACGGCTAGGGCTTGAGTAGGGCTGTTAGGGCTTTACGGCTAGGGCTAGGGCTGTTAGGGTTTTAGGGCTAGGGCTTGGACTATGGCTCTTATGGCTTTAGGGGTACGGATAGGGATAAGCCTGTTAGGGCTTTAAGGCTTATGCTAGCTGTAGTGCTGTTAGAACTTTATGGCTAGAACTAGGCCTAAGGCTGTTAGGGCTTTAGGGCTAGGCCTAGGGCTAGGGAAATAGGTCAAGGGCTTTAGGGCTAGGGCCAGTGCTATTAGGGCTTTAGGGCTAGGGCTTGAGTAGGGCTGTTAGGGCTTTACTGCTAGGGCTAGGGCTAGCGCTGTTAAGGCTGTTAGGGCTTTAGGGCTACGGCTTGGACTATGGTTCTTATGGCTTTAGGGGTTGGGATAGGGATAAGCCTGTTAGGGCTTTAAGGCTTATGCTAGCTGTAGGGCTGTTAGAACTTTATGGCTAGAACTAGGCCTAGGGCTGTTAGGGC
>NW_006409344.1:3852-4452 GCF_000296735.1 Chrysochloris asiatica | reverse complement strand
GCTATTAGAGTATTAGTGCTAGGGTTAAGTCTAGGGCTTATAGGGCTTTAGGGCTAGGGCTACAGCTACAGCTGTTAGGGCTTTAGGGCTAGGGTTAGGGCTAGGGCTTATAGGGCTTTAGGGCTAGGCCTAGTGTTAGAGCTGTTAGGGCTTTAGGTCTAGTGCTAGGGCTTTAGGGCTAGGTTTAGGGCTAGGGCTAGGGCTAGGACATTAGTCAAAGGGCTTTAGGGCTAGGGCTAGGGCTGTTATGGTTTTTGGGCTAGAGCTAGGGCTAGGGCTGTTATGGCTTTTGGGCTAGGGTAAGAGCTACTGCTTTTAGGGCTTTAGGGACAAGGCTAGGGCTAGGGCTTTAGGGCTTGGGCTAGGTCTAGGGCAATAGGTCAAGGGTTTTAGGGCTAGGGCCAGTGCTATTAGGGCTTTAGGGCTAGGGCTTGGCTACGGCCATTAGGGCTTTTGTGCTAGGCTGTTAGGCCTTTCGGGCTAGGGCTTGGACTATGGCTGTTATGGCTTTGTTGTTGTTGTTGTTGTTATGTGCCATGGAGTCGATTTCAACTCATAGCGACCCTGTACAGGGTTTCCGAGGCTGTAAATCTTTACGGG
>NW_006409344.1:3134-3744 GCF_000296735.1 Chrysochloris asiatica | reverse complement strand
CTGTTAGAACTTTATGGCTAGAACTAGGCCTAGGGCTGTTAGGGCAATAAGTCTAGGGTTACGCATGTTAGGGCTTTAGGGCTAGGTTTTGGGCTAGGGCTGTTAGGGTTTAGTTGTAGGTCTAAGGCTAGGTCTGTTAGGTCTTTAGGGCTAGGGCTAGGGCTGTTAGGCTTTTAGGGTTAGGTCTAGGGCTGTTAGGGCTTTAAGGCTAGGTCTAAGTCTGTTAGGGCTTTAGGGCTAGGGCTAGGGATGATAGTGCTTTAGGGCTCGTGTTAGGGCTAGGGCTGTTAGGGCTTTAGGGCTATTAGAGCTTAAGAGCTAGGCTTAGGGCTGTTAGGGCTTTAGGGCTTTAGGGCTACGGCTAGGGCTTTTAGGGATTTAGTTTTAAGTCTAGGGCTAGGGCTGTTAGGGCCTTAGGGCTAGGGTTAGGTCTAGGGCTTATAGAGCTTTAGAGCTAGGGCTGCAACTACAGCTGTTCGGACCTTCGGGCTAGGGTTAGGTCTAGGGCTTATAGAGCTTTAGGGCTAGGCCTAGGGCTAGAGCTGTTAGGGCTTTAGGGCTATGGCTAGGGCTCTTAGGGCTTTAGGTCTAAGTCTAGGGCTAGGACTGT
>NW_006409344.1:2480-3034 GCF_000296735.1 Chrysochloris asiatica | reverse complement strand
TTTAGGACTAGTGTTTAAGGGCTAGGGCTAGGGCTGTTAGTGCTTTAGGCCTACGTCTAGGGCTACAGCTGTTAAGGCTTTAGGGATAGTGCTGGGCTAGCCTGTTATGGCTTTAGGGTTAGGGCTACTGTTAGGGCTTTAGGGCTAGGGCTAGGGCTAGGGCAATAGGTCAAGGGCGTTAGGGCTATGGCCAGTGCTATTAGGGCTTTAGTGCTAGGGCTTGAGTAGGGCTGTTAGGGCTTTTGGGCTAGGGCTAGGGCTAGCGCTGTTAGGGCTTTAGGGCTATGGCTAGGGCTCTTAGGGCTTTAGGTCCAAGTCTAGGACTAGGACTGTTAGGGCTTTAGGGCTAGGGCTAGGGCTGTTAGGGCTTTAAGGCTATGTCTAAGTCTGTTAGGGCTTTAGGACTAGGGCTAGGCCTGATCGGCCTTTAAGGCTCAGGATAGGGCTAGGGCTGTTAGGGCTTTATGAATAGGGTTTTTAGGGCTTTTGGGCTATGCGTAGGGCTGTTAGGGTTTTAGGGCTTAAGGGCTAGGGCTAGGGCTTTTAGGGCTTTA
>NW_006409344.1:0-447 GCF_000296735.1 Chrysochloris asiatica | reverse complement strand
CTGTTAGGGATTTAGCGTTAGGGCTAGTGTTAGGGTTGTTAGTGCTTTAGAGCTAGGGCTAGTGCTAGAGCTGATAGGGCTTTAGCGTTAAGGCTAGGCATGTTAGGACTTTAGGGCTAGGGCTTGGGCTAGGGCTGTTACTGCTTTAGGGGTAGGTCTAGGGTTAGGTCTGTTAGGACTTAAGGGCTAGGGCTAGGGCTAGGGCTGTTAGGGATTTAGGGATAGGGCTAGGGTTGTTAGGGCTTTAGGGCTAGGCCTAGGGCTACAGCTGTTAGGGCTTTAGGGATAGGGTTAAGGTCAACCTGTTAAGGCTTTAGGGCTAGGGATAGTGCTAGGCTTTTAGGGATTTAGGGCTAGGGCTAGGGCTAGGGCTGTTAGGGCTTTAGGGCTTGGGTTAGGGCTAGTGCTTAAAGGGCTTTAGGGCTAGGGCTAGAGCTGTTAGGGCTT